>NC_028648.1:34936792-34938317 GCF_001406875.1 Solanum pennellii | reverse complement strand
TATAATGATGGAAGTATGATGTTAGTCTCATATGATATGTATTATATTGGTTTAACTTGATATGCTTGTTGTAGACTATACTTGATATGATGATGTGTGAGGTAAAATACAACTCTTGTGAACTCTTTTTGTGTGAACTCTTTTTTGTTTCGTTGGTTTATGTGGGGTTATGGTTCTTCACATACACATTGCACTACTATACTTTTATTGGGGTTATGAGTAAGGTCTTTGTGGTGTATTGATAAATTGGACTGTAAATATGAAATACTAACTGCAATCTATGATTATGTTACTCTTGAATATGAATGTCTTACTTTTATGATATGGACTTATGTAATGGTCTTGAAATGTCCATAAAGGCTTTAAAAGTAAATATAGCATGTTTATAACATAATGTCCCTTTGTGCATGTTTTCAAATGTTTTACTTGCATATGTTTCCATACTTAGTACATGTGGTTTGTATTAAACCATATCACTTTTGTTGTCTACAAAAATCTAGCTTTGGGCCATTGAGGTGACTCAAGGGCATTTTCTTAATAATATTTTACTGTTTCCCAAGATGGTGAGTCCTCAACTCCTAGGACAAAACCTTATGATTCTAGCTTTAGTTTTTTTCCGTTGGTTGAAAGACTTTGTTCTACTTCTCCTATTTCGAGGACTATGTTGTAGTAATTTTATTAGACTTGTAATGATGTAAGGGAGAAGTCCCACTTTTCATACTCTTATGGTTTTATGGAAATGTGAGACAAGTTATTTCTAGTTTTGATATATGAAGTGGAGTTGAACTTAAAATGAAAAGTATTTAATTTTCTGATTTATTCTTTCTATGATGGATGAATGCTAAGGTTTTTCTAAGACCTAATCGAGGACGAAGACGTCGAATACGACTAGGAGATTTTCTCGTGTCGCGAAAAACTTGGTATCAGAGCATGAGATTGAATAATATTAGAAATGATGTTTCACAAAACCATGTCTACTTAGAGTCTTGTTTATAATTGTGAAGTGTGCCACACTTAGGAATGAGAGGCTATGTGATACTTACGAAATTTCATTACTTTTTTATTCTTAAGTTGTGCCTGAAGATTCTTGTCACGACCCAAAATGAGCCGCGAGTGGCACCCACACTTATCCTCCTATGTGAGCGAACCAACAAATCTAAACCCCAACGTTTACCAATATTTCAACCATAATGAACAAAATATAATGCTGAAGACCAAAACTCATTAATATAACCAATTAAATAAACTTCTAAATTATAATACTTATCATCCCCAAAATCTGGAATTCATCACATCAAGAACATCTATCCTCAAATTACTAAGTCTAAGAGTATTTAAGAAACTAAAATAAGTAAACAGGTGGTCCATGTCCGAACTTCAAGGACATCAAGACGTAAATGAGAGAATCAAGTACGAGCTAGGAACAATAGCTCACCCTGAAATCTGACGTGCTGAAGACTGGCTAGAGTTGCGGACGAGTCGAAGTCACTGGTGCACTTGCTGCACTCCACAAAACAACAAGAAG
>NC_028648.1:34930225-34935492 GCF_001406875.1 Solanum pennellii | reverse complement strand
CATAAAATTCAAGTCCCTAACCTTTCGATCTGCATATTCCTTCTGTCTGCTCTGAGCTGCTATAAGCTTGTCCTGAATGAATCTTACCTTATCAAACGATTCCCTCAAAAGATCGGTGCCCCAAGGTCTTACCTCAAATGCATCAAACCAACCAATGGGAGACCTACATCTCCTCCCATACAGTGCCTCAAATGGAGCCATATCAATACTTGAGTTAGCTATTGTTGTATGAAAACTCTGCTAAGGGTAAGAATTTATCCCAATGACCACCAAATTCTATCACACATGCACGAAGCATATCCTCCAACACATGAATCGTTCGCTCAGACTGACCATCGGTCTGAGGGTGAAATGCAGTACTAAGGTCCAGCCTAGTACCTAATTCAGCATGTAATGTTCCCCAAAACATAGAAGTAGACTGCGTACCACTATCTGATATGACGGAGAGTGGAACTCCATGCAATCGAACAATTTCCGAGATATAGAGTTTGGCTAACTTCTCTTCATTGTAAGTCATCTTGACCGGAATGAAGTGAGCAGACTTAGTTAATCTTTCAACAATTACCCAAATAGAATCAAACTTACCCAATGTCTTGGAAGACCAACCACGAAATCCATTGCAATCCTTTCCCACTTCCATTCAGGAATGGGCATTCTTTGAAGTGTTCCTCAAGGCCTCTGGTGTTCATACTTTACTTGCTTAAAATTCGGGCATTTGGCAACAAAATCAACAATGTCGCGCTTCATTCTACCCCACAAAAAATGTCGCTTTAGGTCGCGATACATTTTGGTTGCACCAGGATGTATAAAGTACCTTGCACAATGAGCCTCTGTAAGAATAGTGCGAATCAAATCATCAACACGGGGCACACATACCCTTCCCTTAATCCTCAAAACACCTTCCTCATCAATTATTGCCTCTTTGGCCTTTCCTCGCAATACCATATCTCGAATTCAGCTCAGCTTCTCATCAGCAAACTGTTTTCCCTTAATCTTGTCAAGAAAAGAGGATCTTGCCTCCACACAGGCCAAAAGTCCTCCTTTCTCTAGTACTTCCAGCCTCATAAGGTCATTAGCCAGAGTCTGAACCTCTCTAGCCAATGGGCGTATAGAAACCTGTAAGTGGGCTAAACTACCCCTGCTCCCTGCTTTTCTACTTAAAGCATCTGCCACAGCATTAGCTTTTCCTGGGTGATACAAAATAGTAATATCATAGTCCTTCAATAGTTCCATCCACCTCCTCTGCGTCAAATTCAAATCTTTCTGAGTAAAGACATATTGTAAACTACGATGATCTGTATAAACTTCACACTTTACCCCATATAGATAATGTCTCCATTGCTTTAATGAAAATACTACTGCAGCCAACTCCAAATCATGGGTCGGATAGTTACGTTTATGCACTTTTAATTGCCTCAAAGCATAAGCAATTACATTTCTCTCCTGCATTAGCACTGCACCCAAGCCAGAATAAGATGCATCACAATAGACAATGAAATTCTTCCCTTCCACTGGCAAGGTAAGAATTGGTGCAGTAGTCAACAAAGTCTTGAGTTTCTGAAAACTTTCTTCACATTCATCCGACCATACAAAGGGAACATTCTGCTTAGTCAAATTTGTTAGCTGCGAAGCAATAGAAGAAAATCCCTTGACAAATCGACGGTAGTAGCTAGCTAAACCAACAAAGGTCCTTACCTCTGTAACATTAGTAGGTCTTACCCAACTCTTCACTGCTGCAATCTTAGAAGGATCCACCATCACTCCATCCTTAGAAACCACGTGCCCCAAGAAGGACACTGAATCTAGCCAAAACTCACACTTGGAGAATTTGGCATAAAGTCTTTTCTCCCCCAACAACTCCAATATAAATCTCAAATGCTCCTCATGTTCTTTCCTGCTCTTTGAGTATATCAGTATATCATCAATGAATACAATAACAAAGAGATCCAGATATGGCTTAAAAATCCCGTTCATCAGACTCATGAAAGCAGCAGGGGCATTCGTAAGCCCAAAAGACATTACTAAGAATTCGTAATGCCCATACGTGGTTCAAAAAGTAGTCTTTGGCACATCTGCTGCCCGTATTTTCAATTGATGATAACCGGATGTCACATCAATTTTAGAGATGACACAAGCACCTTGTAACTAATCGAACAAATCATCAATTCAAGGAATAGGGTACTTGTTCTTAATAGTTACCTTATTCAGCTGCCTGTAGTCTATGCACATCCGAAGGCTTCCATCCTTCTTCTTCACAAATAAAACAGGAGCTCCCCAAGGGGATGCACTTGGTCTAATAAAACCTTTTCCTAACAATTCCTGAAGTTGGGCCTTTAACTCCCTTAACTCAGCTGGAGCCATTCTATAAGGGGGGATGGAAATGGGGCAAGTACCCGGCTCCAGATCAATATAGAAATCGATATTCCTATCCGGTGGCATACCAGGAAGGTCTGCTGGAAACACATCCAGAATCTTGCAGACTATCGAAACAGATTCAATCGAAGGTACTTTGGAAGTATAATCCCTGAGATGTGCCAATAAGGCTAAACAACCTTTACTAACCATCCTCTTAGCGCGAAAAAAGAGATAATACGGACTGGGGTGGAAATGTAGTCACCCTCCCACACTAGCGGATCTGTCCCAGGCTTGGCCAATGTCACAGTTTTAGCATTACAATCTAAGATTGCAAAATTTGGGGAAAGCCAAGTCATACCCAAAATTACATCAAAATCAACCATTTCTAGGATAATCAAATCTACATAGGTATTGCTCCCTACAAAAGTCACAAGGCAAGACCTATACACCTTCTCAACTATCACAGACTCACCCACAGGAGTAGAGACACTAATAGGCATGTCAAGCAATTCGCAATGTAAATCAAGACCAGTAGCAAATGAGGAAGATACATATGAAAATGTGGATCCAGGATCAAATAATACAGAAGCCATGCAATCACAGACCAAAAGATTACCTGTGATAACAGCATCAAATGTCTCTGCTTCAGACCTCCCAGGGAAAGCATAACAATGCGACCTATCACCTGTCTGTCCATTGCCCCTATCATGTTGCGCCGCAGCAGTTCCAGCTTGCCCGCCACCCCGACTGATTGGGTGACCACCATTACCTTGGCCACCACGTCCTCCAGAATGGCGGCCTCTCCCATGACCACCTCTACCTCTAACCATTGGGGGTCTGTAACTCTATTTTGGACAATACCTCCTAATATGTCCAGCCTCCCCACATCCATAGCAATTCCTGGAGTCAAGCATAGGTCTTTGTAAAGGTGACGAAGTCTGAGGATAACCACCAAACTCAGAGAAGGGCTGACTGGGTTGTGGTGGACCCTCAGCTAAAACCTGCAGGGAAGACTGAAATGGGCGGTTTTGATAACCTCCTGAACTCTGCCCTCTGGAGTAAGAACCTCTAAACTCACCTCCCTTACGGAACTTCTTAGATGTTGACGCCATGGTGAAGTCGTCTGGCTTCACCCCCTCCACTTCTATCACAAAATCAACCACTTCCTGAAAGGATTTTGCTGCAGCAGCTACCTGTAAGGCTGGAATCCGCAAATCTGACCTCAATCCCTTCACAAAACGGCGAATCCGCTCTTGTGGACTGAAACAAAGCTGAGTGGCATACCTAGATAGTGCACGAAATTTAGCCTCATAAGCAGCAACAGACATCCTTCCTTGCTCTAGGCTCAGGAATTCATCTCTCCTCCTATCCCTCAAAGTCCGGGGTATATACTTCTCCATAAATAAGCTAGAGAATGATGCCCAAGTCATAGGTGGTGCCTGTGCTGGTTGACACTCAACATACGACCGCCACCACCTTTTGGCATCCCCCTGAAACTGATAGGTCACAAACTCCACACCGAATCGTTCTACTATGTCCATCTTATGTAGCAGCTCATGACAATCAACCAGAAAATCATAGGCATCTTCAGATTCAGCACCCTTGAATACTGGAGGTTTTAACTTTAAGAATTTAGTGAAAAGTTCATGCTGATCACTTGTCATTATGGACCCTGTAGTCAATCGAGGAAACGTGCCTACTTCCAATGAGGCATCCATGCGGGGAGCCACAGCGGCTGCATGTTGTACCCCCTGAACCTGAGGTGCTGGTGCAGAAAACACTGGAGGTGTCTGGCCCTGATCAGATAACCCGCTAAGATAGGTAAGAACCTGGTTAATCATCTCTGGGGTAGGCTGGGGTGGTAATTCCTCATCTTGAACCTGCTCATTTCCCCCTTCTTCACCCTCTCTCACTACCTCATCAGTCGGTGGAGGAGTCACTGCCCTATTACTAGTTGGACCAGGTGTTTGTCCTCTACCTCTAGAGGGCGTCCTCCTGCGACCTCTACCACGGCCTCTTGCCACTTCTCCTTCTCGAGCTACGGTTCCAATGGTTGGCTCAGACGCACCCTGTCCAGCCGGCGCTGGTGTTGACACAGTTGTTGCTCTAGTTCTAACAATCTGCGAGATAGAGTGAGGATGTCAGATACCAATTTGTATCACCTAGATACCAATTGGACCCAAGTAATAGCACGAAAGAAAGAAAGAATGGAGTTTTCCTAAAGTCCTATAGCCTCTCAAAGAAAAATAAGGGCGTCCCCATACCGTTCCTCAAGACTCTACTAGACTCGTTCTTGTGTGATGAGACCAACAAACCTAAAGCTCTGATACCAAGTTTGTCAGGACCCAAAACGAGCCGTGAGTGGCACCTACACTTATCCTCCTATGTGAGCGAACCAACAAATCTAAACCCCAACGTTTACCAATATTTCAACCATAATGAACAAAATATAATGCGGAAGACCAAAACTCATTAATATAACCAATTAAATAAACTTCTAAATTATAATACTTATCATCCCTAAAATCTGGAAGTCATCACATCAAGAACATCTATCCTTAAATTACTAAGTCTAAGAGTATTTAAGAAACTAAAA
This sequence comes from Solanum pennellii, assembly GCF_001406875.1. Taxonomy (NCBI): domain Eukaryota; kingdom Viridiplantae; phylum Streptophyta; class Magnoliopsida; order Solanales; family Solanaceae; genus Solanum; species Solanum pennellii. Next base: position 34,930,541 of record NC_028648.1, on the reverse strand, counting down.
TAAGTAAATAGGTGGTCCATGTCCGAACTTCAAGGACATCAAGACGTAAATGAGAGAATCCAGTCCGAGCTAGGAACAATAGCTCACCCTGAAATCTGACGTGCTGAAGACTGGCTAGAGTTGCGGACGAGTCGAAGTCACTGGTGCACTTGCTGCACTCCACAAAACAACAAGAAGAACATAAAAGTAGGGGTCAGTAAAAATACTGAGTAGGTATCATCGGCCAACTCAAAATAGAAAGCAATATATATGCGGAATAATAATGTAAAATCAACCACAATACTTAACAGGTGACAATCAACAAGTACAAAAACCA
>NC_028648.1:34831562-34929905 GCF_001406875.1 Solanum pennellii | reverse complement strand
ATCAAGCTTTCTTTATGTCAAGCATCATCTTAATAGAGACGATTTAAGATTAAAGATTCAATAATCTCATCATTCTAACCACCACAATTGTACGATCATAACATACAAACACACAATCAAGTATATAGAAGACTTTACAATACCACCCAGTACATATCAATCGCTATTAAGAGTTTACTATCACATAGAATAAACCATAACCTACCTCCACCGAAGAATCGTGATCAAGCAAGCTATCTCCCCAATGCCTTTTGCTTTCCTCTTCGTTCTCCCTCTCTCTCGCTCGTTCTCCCTCTCTGTCTTTTTCTTTTTCTTCTCTAGATTCTTTTCTTTTACCCTAATTATCATATAATTCATTATGATAAAAGTAACCCATTATTTATTACAAGGTTATCTCCTTTAACCCTCCAAGTAAATAAATTATTAAACTTACCCCACTAATTGCATAAAGTTTGTCATGAATAGTCCAAAACACCCCTTTAAAACTTTTAGCAGAAATCCGATCCCAGTTAGGTTACGCAACCTGTGACGGTTCGTCGTGTCTATGACGGCCCGTCCTGCAGGTCCGTCACAAAGTTCAGAGAGTCAAATTCTGTAAAGGGTTTGTGACGGTCCGTCGTACCTACGACGGTCCGTCCTGCAGTTCCGTCGCGAAGTTCAGAGAGTCGATCTCAGTACCCAGATTTTAAGAGTTTAAGTATTTTGGTACGAAGCCCCTCGACGGTCCGTCGTGCCTATGAAGATTCGTCCTACTTGTCGTCGAGGGTAATGAGAAAAGTAGCAGAAGAAAATTCACAAGTATGGGATGACGGAATCCGTCACGGGCCGTCGAGACCATGACGGTCCTTCGTGTGGTCCATCGACCCAGTCAGTTTTTATCAAAATAATCTTACTGCTCGAATCGACTAATCAGGTCGTTACAATTCTTAACTCTGTCATTTTCTTTGAATCATTTTCTTCTAGATATATGCTATTACTACTACAAGGGAAGCTGCAAAAAGGGTTGAATAGGAGTTCAAATGCGGGAATTCCTCCACAAGACAACCAAGATCCGCCTCAAGAACTAGTTTCTCGAGGTTGCCAATCTTTGGTCAATCCTCCGGTAATGATGGATAGAGAAATAGGGGAGAATTTCCTAAAATTTACTCAAGTTATGACTACTCAAGGTGAAGTCGTAGGTACTTAAGCACAAGCTATAATGTCTCAAGCGAATCGGGATGTTGCACCCCGTGTGAATCAAAATTATAGTACAATTGCTCCAAGTTTAAGGGACTTCACAAGGAATAACCCTCCAATATTTGTAAGGTATAAGGTAAATAAAGATACTCAAGACTTTTTAGATGACATTTATAATATCTTGTATGCTATGGGGGTGAGTTCAAAGAGAAGGCCGAGATAGCCTTTTATCAACTAAAAGATGTGGTTCGAACTTGGTGTTTCACCTAGTAATTCAATGAGCTAAGATAGGGCTCCAAGATTAGTTAAATGACTTTTTAACGGTTATAAGGATGTTAGAGGTCCTATTTTACGTTAATTAACTTTGTTTCTGAATATAGGTTCATATGAAACTAAAATGGACCATAATGTCTGCTGAACTTGTAACCTAAACTACTGTGGTGCTAGTGGTGGTAGGATTGTTCAAGTGGTGTATAAATGATAGTCCATATGATTATTATAATAGTTGAGATAGGTTCCTAATATGGGTGATTAAATTTCCATACTAAGGGAGGATACCAAATCAAAAAAACAAACACAGCCTTAAAAAGGGAGGCTACTGCTTCACCCTCACGAGCATGACGACGGCCAAGTGGGGGGGTTCGTGAAGATGCCTTTGACATGAGGGGAATATGGAACATTGTACTAGATGGTTCCAAGTCACCACGAGTAACTTCACAACTCGTGGTGTACCTGATGGAGGGGGAGGCTTGGTTGTGGTCTTGCCATAAACATTTTGGGAAATGGAGAGTTTGGAGGGGCTACTTCCCAAGGGACCGTGAGCCACTTGAAGGGTCATGGTGCATGTTCACGGGAAAGGGGGTAGTTGTGAAGATTACTTAGAACCCTTTAGAATAGCACATTGGGGGAAGTTATTTCCCCATACTTCATGAGCACCAGGACAAGCCGTTGAGTTGTTCAAGGATCGTGAACTGGGGCATGAAGACTGGATTGTTTTCTATGTCAAGGTCAAGTTGGACTTTTATTTAAATGTCCAGATTAGTGAGGGGTAATTTGGGGGTTTCCAAAATATTTATTTTAGGTCATTTATCACTCAATTTCCCCTTCAAAAAAAATTCCTAATTCAAACATAATGAATTTCTTCCACTTCTCTATACCTCAACCTCCATCGAAGAAACATTGAAGCTTCAAGAAGAAGACCGAATCTCCAATTTTTTTACTCAATTTCATGGATAAGGTATTCCTAAAGGTATGGATTCTTTCATTCTTCGAATTCACATCCCTAGAAGTACATTCAAAGATTATTTTAAAATAACCTAAACTCAAGGATTTTCTCTACAAATGGGTTTCCTTCTAAAATTGAACTGGTTGAATAATTATATTGAATTATGATTACATAGGATTGGTAGATTGTATATTGATGCTTAATTTATGGGTTTTGATCATTTCCTTGAAGAATCAACATATGTCTCTTTTCCCTAACCCTAACATTTGAAGCATGTAAATTGATGGCCAATGATAATGAAATTAAGGGTGTCCTTGTGTAGTTTATTGTTGAATGATGATGAAAATGGGTTGAGGGGTGAGTATGAGTGTATATAATAGTTTTGGAAAGGAGGTCTTGAATGTTTTTACTGAAAGCAATTTCTAAGACCTTCAAGGCTATGAACTAGTATTGCTATTATGTTATTGTTGGCTTATCTTTTGTAATGTTGGTTTATTATATTATGAATGATGAATTTATTAAAGTATGATCATGTTATGAATGTGATAAATTGTGATATGATGGTGATAGGTGTGTGACTATGTGGAATTGAAGAAAATTCTCATGTACATCTTATAATTATGTTATGAAGTAATGATCTCACATGATGTTGGTTTTGATGAAAGGATATTCTCCTCATGTAACCTATGAGATATGAAATGTATATAAGAAGGATAATACCCTATGGCCTATTTAATGAAATAATGTTTACGAAAGACTTACAGGTTCTTTAAAAGGTCAATTTAGCTTAGCACAGAGTGAACTTGAAAATGAGAGGTGTTCCTTCACTAAGGAAAGAATATTAACACTATTTTTCTTATGATGTGTAAACTACAATACTAATTATCATAAAAGGGTTTCGAGTAACAACCTCCTAGCTCCTTAACTACGTTCCCCCATAGGAAACCTATCTAGCTGATTCACAATGACGCTATTATGATGCATATGTCCTATCTTTCCAAGTAGGATGACCTTTTTTCAATGTGAAGGGTTGACACCGAATTCCATTTTTAGCTCACATGGTCCCATTTCGGTTATGGAAAAGTTTCCCAAAAGTAAAATGAATAATTGGAAGTAAAGAGATGCATAATAAATAGGATAACCTTAGATATGTACTAGTGTAGGTAAGGAATTGGACTTTACCTATACATTGCACATGTGGAACTTTATATGACCCCTAGGGTCGTTCATTTTTATACATATGTTATAAATGAAATACATAATGTTGATTCTTCGCATATGATGTTGCATTCATTTAGTATAATTGATGTTGGTGTAACACTCCGAAAGTTTATGACTTAGTCTAAAGCCTCACTAAATCAATAAAGATCTAAAACAATGTTCTAAGCCTAAAACAATATATTGAAACTAATTAGGAAGTTTAAAATTTGAAATGTTATCAAAAGACCATGATGTCCATTAATTTATGAAATGTGTTCAAGTATGCCTTTGGCATGTTTTCTGGGGATTTAGGAGTCGGAATTTAATAAAAAATTGTGTAAAGGGGTTTAAACACGTATTAGAATGTGTTTAAGGTCAAAACATTTGGGTACAAATCTCAAAGGACAACCCTAAGGGCCCTTGGAGAGGAACCCACATTTAGACCCAAAACATTTAAATTGCCAATAGCGAAATGACGAGCAAATAGATGACCCGTCGATGGGACAATGGCCTGTCGATGGTACTCGTTGGCCAAGACATAAATTATGTCAAAAAGGGAGCAAAACCATGTTTCTGATCCAAATCACATATGACCAAGATGGTCCATGGTTTGATCGACGCCTTGTCGACAAGGCGTCACAGCTTGGGGCTTGCTTCACTGCCATGTTTCGGTCAAGGTTAGTAAAATTAGTTAATTAATTAACAAGGGGTTAAGAGGTGGTCAATTAAGTTAGTTAAAGACTATAAAATGGTAATAAAACATCAAACTAACTTAACACCCCAATATTTCCAAAACCCACATCTCTCTAGTTTCTCTCTCCCGAACTCCAACCTCCATTGAATAACACTAGAACTTCAAGAAGAGGACGAATTCACCAAGGATTTGTTCTTAAATTCGTGGTAAGATCATCCCTATTGTATGATTTCTTTCACTCTTGGGATTCATTTCCCGAAGAGGCCCTTTAAATGTTGGTTTCGAATTCCCCAAAACTAGGGATTGAATCTAGATATACGTTCTCTTTTAAAAATGATATTGATACTTAATTATGATGAATTGTGGTCTTTTATCATTTTTTGACTTTTTATTGATGATCAATATTCATAATCACTCATGATTTACCCATGAACCATTGGTATTCCCTAAATTCACTTTATCATGGAATCCTATGGTAATTTTAGAAGATGATGATTATATGATTATGTAGAATGATAATTGTTATGCATTACTTCTTGAATATACATTGTACATTCATTTGTTATGTATCCTATGGTAATAGAAGTATAAAGGTAATAAAAGGGCAATAAAGTATGAATATTGATTGTTCTTCAATTCAATTATGAAGTATCATTTAATTAGATAGTAATGCTTCTATGTCTAATATGTGAGTGTGATGTTGATAACAAGTATTCATCATCCATAACCCTAGACTATTGTATTATCTATGAAGTATGAAAGTATGTTATGGTATGATTATTTTATGATTGAACGTAGTTACTCGTGATTACAATAAAGTGTAGAGTGAAAGGTTTATTCACTTGTATGTGGTTTCTAAAGTGAAAGGGTAGTTCTTACTTTTGAATACCTATGAACTATGATGATGAGACATTCACATAGGGTCTAGAAGAGACTAATCAGATCATTAATGAAGATTACTACTGGGATGTAACGAACCGCTAGTATACCCTAGAAGATAGAGAACTCTTGAATCATCACACGGCATACTTAACCTCACAGATGTCTTACACAAGCCTCTTAGCTATCATTCATTACATAACTACGAAAAGTAGTGCAAACTTAAAAAATTTTCACAAGAATAGTAATAAGAAACTCATTTATAAATCTATGGAATAAATCTCATCTTCAAAAGATAACTTCAACACACATCTTAAACATCATAGGGTATAGACCCTTTTATATTGAAAGAAAATACATAATAAGTATGATACAAGACTTAAAGAAGAACTAAAGAAACATAGATTATGTCCTTGAATATATGAGGACATCTCAAGTCTTGAGAGAGTCAATTTCCCAAGCTTTGCTTCTAGATACCTTCACTTTCCTTCAACTTGTACACAAACATTGTACTAAGTATGACATTATGCAAAAATATACAAAAGAGGATATTTTACTTGAAACAAACCTTTCATGCTATTTAAGTAAAACATCAATGAACAAAACATCATATAGATCATCATTTAGCATAAAGGCTTTTTCCTATCCCAAGTTATTCTAAACCTAGGTAAGACATGAACATATCACTCATACAACCTCTTCAATACACACCAAAGTGATCCTTAGGACTACCTAATATAAGCATACTTCATTATATTCTGAAAGTCAACATTAATCACTAAGATATTAGAAGAACATACGTGAATTTAGGAACTTCACATAAAGATCATCCTCCAAGACAACCCCCAAGACAACTCACAAGTTAAACTTAGTCCAAAGTGGAAGTAGCATCCCATACTACTACTCTCATCTTAGTGCTCCTTATAAATCACCCTAGAATAGGCACATCAAATTCATTATTTACATAACGTTCATAATAAAAGACATAATATCAACATGCTTCTTTAACATTAGACATTAAGTCAGATTACTTCATTACATCATATAATGACCCATTCATTCATTTAATATAGGGATACACCAAGACTCACTCGAAATGCCTACTCGTGCAATGGACAGATAGAATCCTATTTCACAACCTAACCTAAGTAATACACCTTTAAGAAGACTTATTTTATTACATTCATTTGTGGGGGACAGACTTAACTAACATAGAACATGAGAGCTAGACATGGAATCCTAGTATTAAGTCCTACAGGATGAGGGATCCCTACATTCCTAAAGTAGGGTCATTCTCTTTATCCTTTAAATGGATTCTCCAATATCTACACCTATACAGGCACATAGTTAAGAGATAAGGAGGTTGCTTCTAAGTAACACATTTTCTACTAAAAAGGAACACTCATACAAAGAGGTACATTAGATACAACATCTCTACTCACGAAGTGTACCCACCCATTCTTCTAATCCTCTTAGTGCTAAGCATTACTCCCCGCCAGTTTCTTAAACATTCATTTACTATATGTAAAAAGAATAACTATTTATCACCACATTTAAACAAATGAAGGTTACTTATCCCTAGAGGTTACTTTTGAACACCACATCTTAACTCACAAAAGGTATTAAACCTCCAACCTATCTTAGAAAGCTCTTTGGAATAGTGAGGTTGTTACTAAAAACATCATCTCAACTCACGAAGACTATTCACCCCAATAATCCCCTTCTCATTACTAGAGTTCTTTAGGAATAGTAGGGAATGTCCTACACACTTCATCTCAACTCATGAAGAGTTCTACCCTACAATCCCTAATTTTTATTACTAATCTTAATTCATACATTTAGTTTGAGGGTGAATACATGTGAGAACACCTTTTACCTAACAACTATATTCATAACCTGACTTCCAAACATGCTCATACCTTCATTCATCATGATTGACTCACTAGCATGCTTCACATATACACATACTTAATTTAGCCTAGATTTCTTCAACACATACATTAACCACTATATAATGCACCACATGCGTATACATCATAATCATCACTTTAATTCACATGCTATCCTTCAAGGTCATAATAACAATACACATAAATACTCATATACTTCAAGTAAACACCGCCACTAATAGTGGACCATACAACTCAAGATTTCTTCAATAAGAACTAAACAACCTAAACCAACTTACCACTCAAGATTTCTTCAATAAGAACTAAACACCATAAACCTACTTACCCTTCATCTAAGCTTAGGCACCTATTCTAAAGACTTCACAAAATAATCATAAATAAACATAAATATGGAGTAACTATTCATATTATAACATAAAGAAACACAACCCTAACAGTATGTAAACATGTACATTAAACCTACTCCATAATCCAAAAGTTAGAAATAAGCATGAGCATGGGTTCATTGGGGTTTTGACATCATAATAATCCACTAACATTGTAAATAACATATTTCATCAATTAAAATATTTTCATGCAAAGAACCATGCTTAGAATCAAAGATAGAAGAATTTAGAGTTTGAAACCCTTTTTGAAAAATCGTTGGAATGGCTCCTTGAATGAAATAACGTTAAAGGATGAACTACCTTACCTTTATATGAAGAAACCCAGATTACTTGGTTATGTAACTTGAAGAATTTGGTCTTCTTACACGGAGCTTGAAGGTTCTTGAAAATGGAGTTTTTTTGGGAGAAAAGGATTTTAGAGAGATTTTTGTTTTGAACTTAAGATTTTGAATTATTGTGTGAATCGTCTACTAATAATCCCCAAAGTTCCCAACGACCCCTACACTAAATGTACCCTTTTCATAAGTCTAATTTGTTTTTAAAATGATGCGACCAAACCAAGGAAGTGGTTGCGCGTCGCAGAGGCAACTATGTATTTGACCTCTCAATATTTTTAGGTAGAAAGCTTCATTCAAGTTGCGCGATGTACATGCAGCTTGAGTTCGAGGCACGTGACGAGAGGTGGCCTCCACATTTAGGTGTGCACGTTGCCCTTGGCATCTTTCTTATTCAATGTTTAGGTCATCCTTGGGGACCCTTAGGGTTGTCCACGTAGTGTCGTACTCAATCATTTTGACCCTTTGTATGTATCTATAGGTACTAGGGTCATCCCCACTGGTTTTATACTCCAAACAGCACCTAAAATCATGAAAAACAAACAAGGAGACACTAGCACACACACAAGGATAGATTCCGAATGTCTTGATCGTTCTTTGATGTTTGACTTCCAAACTTACCAAATTGACCTCATACACTAAAATCCACTATTTTCATACATTATTAACTCATGAAACATGTGAGAAGCACTACCTCAACCTAATTTATGATGAGGGTCTTAAATGACACTAAACACAAGGACTTCGAGGACTCGACTAACAACTCATAAAACATATAGTCATGAACATAAAATTCATACTCAATAAATAAAACTTACAAGGGACACAAACTACACATCATTAAGCATTTTAAGCAATACAACAAATTTTGTTACTGTTTCCACGATTCAAAGTGCACACTTACCTCATCATCTTTATTTCACTTACGGAGGAAATACCTTCTCCACCATTAGACATGCTCATCATATAATCAAAAATATAATCACGTAACAACTTTCAAATCATACATTGTCACAAAAACATACTATGAGGAAACATAACTATCTACTAATTTACATGAGAAATATAAAATAACTACAAATCTTCCCATGACACTATGACTAAAAAAGGGCATTAAAACATAGTATAATAAATGAAATTTATAACATAAGGATACATTTAACTCATAGTCAAATGCAAGACCCCCAAACATAATAAAACTACTGAGGATTTTGGCCTCCATGTTAAGTAGGAATATATAACACCCCTCTAATGACATTAGGTCTGGCAGGGGGACCGGGTTGGCCCGATCTGGCCCGCGTCCCGTCCCGACCCGTCCCGAACCCGGCCTATCCCCCAGGGTTTAAGGGTATTAAGGGATGGGGGATGAGGGGACCGTTCAGGGGCCGGTTCACCCCTGCGTCCCGGTCGACCCGGCCCGGTTGAACCGGCCAGTTCGCGGGATCCCCCCCCCCCAATTTTTTTTTAATTTAAAAAAACTATCCGTTACTATCCATTGGGGAAATGGCTAGTGGGCCCCCCCAACGGATTTATGCCTCTTTTTGTCTTCCCAAACACCCCTACCACCCCCTAACACCCCCTACTTTTAAAATTTTATTTTAAACCCTCATGTTATTATAATTACATTTTAACCCATTTTTAATACTATAAATACACCTATCCTCTACTATTTCTTACGAAATCATCTATTCTCATTTCTCTCATCTATTTTCTATATTTCATCAACTCTCAACTCTCAAGTGTCAATCTTAATTTCTATTCAATTTTAATTCTCATATTATTAGAATCCATATATTTCAATTTTCAATTCAAAATTTTCATATTATATCAATAAATATAATTATATTATCTCATATTTGTTATCAAGTATTGGCTTGGAGTTACAAATTACAAGTTACAACAAATCACAAGCTTCAACAATCGGTTTAATGTCTGCTATTAACGCAGACGTTTTGTACATTCGTTTCATAATATTTATATTTTATTATTTGTCTTTAAATTTGTGTTATTATTATTTTTATATTACACTTTATATATATATATATATATATATATAATTAAGTATGAGTTCTAGCAAAAAAAATAGCGGTAAAGGAAAAGAGAAAGCACAAGATAACGAAGAAAGTAGACTTTTTAAATTATTTAATTTTGGTAAAAAAAATAGTAAAGAAAAAAAGAGTAGTAAAAGTGGTGGTACTTCATCTAAATCAACGAGTAGAGTTAGATTTAACATAAATGATTCTACTTATGTTGATGATACTCCTTATAATATTGATTCAAATGTTCAACTCGATCACGAAAGTTTAGAACGACGTTATGGTAATATTAATCCTAATGTTGATGAAAATTCAGGTGAAGAAGTAGAAGCTGATTTGGGAGAAGAGGAGTTAGATGAAACACCTACTAGTCCGGTGACAGAAGTTCCAAATGAGACTATCAATTTACCGGAGCAAAATTTTGGACATCCACCCCTTATACCTCCCACAAGGGAGAAGGTGAAGTATCAACGACCTAAAACTTCTATTGTGTGGCAATTTATGACTTTTGATAAAGAAAATAGTGTTGCTATTTGTAATAAGTGTAAGCAAGCTTTTAAACATTAACAAGGTGGGGGTCAAGGTGGAACTGGGGGAGTAAATAGACATTTGTTATCTTGTGTGCCGATTCAATATAAAGAAGATAAAGCATTAGCCAATAGAAAAAAGGGAATTTCAATTAATGAATTAGAGATTACTTCTAACATGTTTTAAGGAACACTAGATCCTTTTAACCCCGCTGGTCCAATAACACAATGTAAATATAATAAGGAATTAGATCGGGAAAATTTAGCTAAAATGGTTTCTGTTTGTGGTTTGCCTTATAGTTTTCCTTCAAATCCCGGTTTTGTTGAATATATTCAACAAACTTATAATCCGGATTATAGAGGCTTTTCAAGAAATACTGTTAAAACTGATGTTTCTGAATATGAAGATAAACATTGTCAATTTCTTCGTTGTCTATTTAGCATATTAGATAGTAGAGTGTCTATTACATCGGACATGGGTTGTAGTGTTAATGGAAATGATTATTTAACTTTAACTGCACATTTGATTGATCATAATTGGAATTTGCAAAAAAGAATTATATGTTATAAATTATGTATAGAGAAAAAAATTGGTGCATATTTATTTTCAAATATTTTAAGTGTTTTAGATTATTACATTATTATTGATAAAATAATGTCTGTCGCATTAGATAATGCATCTAATAATACAAATGCTGCTAACATGTTAAAAGTTTGATTATGTCCAATTGACAATAAAGTTTTTCATGTTAGATGTGTTGCACATATATTAAATTTAGTTGTACAAGATGGTATTTCATTATTTGATTGTGGTAGCGTAAAAGTTGAATATGCTGTTACCTGGATTTTTCATACAAACAATGCTGCTAGAATTAGGGAATTTAATGAGCGTTGTTCACTATGTGAATTGTCACCTAGAAAAATTCCAAAACATATTAAAACAAGGTGGAATTCTCTTTACGAAATGCTTTCGATTTCTTATAAATATAGAAGACCCATTCAAATGGTTTTTAATGCTCATAATGCTGACCCATTAGATAGAATTTGTGATAAAGATTGGGAAGAAACTAAAGAACTATTACAATTTTTAAGACTTTTTTATGATGCTACTACCATGTTTTCGGGAATTTATTATCCTACTATTTATTCCGTATTAATAAATATTTGTGCTCTTTCAATTCAATTTTGTAAATATAAAAAAAAATAGATAAATTTAGAGTTGCAATTGAAGGTATTATTGAAAAATTTTAAAAATATTTTTTTCCTATTCCTCAAGTTTTTTTGAAGGCTACTTTACTTCATCCTGCTTATAAATGACAAGGTGTGAAAGGCCTTGTCGACACTTTTTATGAATCTTTAGAAATTTTACCGGAAGAAATTCAACATTGTGAAGCGTGTAAGTCTAGCAAAAAAATAGAAGCAAAACTTTTGTATGAAAAATATAGAACTACTGAAAATTTTCAAGGAGAAGTTGGTCAAACTTCTAATGTTGAGATTGATTTGTCAGTTCCAATTTCATGTTATATGCGAGGTTTTCTTGGTCTTAATTCTACTAACCGTGATGATTTTGAAGAATATCTTAATCAATCTTTAGAAAACTTGGAAATCAAAGATGGCAATGAAGATTTATTAGGATGGTGGAGTAGACGAAGCGATGCATTTCCAACTTTGAGCAAAATGGTTCGTGATATTCAAGCTATTCAAACTTCATCAGTTGCAGCGGAGGCTGCTTTCAGTGCGGCAAGGTTTCAAATCGGTGATCATAGACATTCATTGGCGAAAGACAGTTTGGAAACAACAGTTTTATTTAGAGACTGGTGCAATGCCGAAAGGATGAATAACAATTTGCCAAAGTTAAGTAAAAAACAAGCAACTTGGATCAAAACACAAATTGAATGCAGTGATGATGAATTAGAGGCACAAGAATTTCTAACAAGTTTGCCAACACCGGAGGATATCACAATCGATATGATACGACAATTACAATTAAATTTTAAAGGAGAAAACAGATATTATTAGATTACATTCGAGAACTAATTGAAACAGAACCCTTCCTAGAAGGTGGCTGCGTAAAATTAGTTACTCATCTAATATCTGTAACAAATATTAGTTTTACGTATGAGAACTTATTGAAACAGAACCCTTCCTAGAAGGTGGCTGCGTAGATTAGTTACTCCACTAATATTTGTTAATTGTAAGTTGTAACTTATAAGTTCTATTGAATAAATTTGAAGGTTTTAACTTTTGTTCAAGTTTTTTTTATACAATTATTGTTTTGAATTTTAATTTTAATATATACAATTAAATACATATACTAAAGTACTAAACTAATTTTAAAATACTTAATTTCAAGTTTACAATTTACATTACTTTAAAATATTTAAATTACAAATTTAAACTTCTCAAATTTGAAATTTAAAACTTTAAAGTTGAAACTTGAAATTTGAAAAATGATTCTTAAAATTTGAAAATTGAAACTTTAAATTAGAAAATTTATTTTGATTTTTGAAAATAAAAAATTAAATTTAAAATTTATTAGCTAAAGACATATCATTTCAATAAAAATATATAAATATTTTAAAAAAAATAATCCCCCGTCTCATGCCATCACGTCCCGTCCCGTCCCGTCCCCCCAAATCCCATCCCATCCCGTATATATAGTGGGACGGGATGTGACCTATTTTCGTCCCACCAATCCCGGTCCCCCCAATCCCGGTCCCGTGTCAAATCCCCCCTCCCCGTCCCCCGTCCCGTCCCGTCCCCCTTTGTCCCGTCCCCCAGTCCCCTTTCTCGTCCCCTTGCCAGCCCTAAATGACATAGGTGAAGCTACATCATAACATCGTTCTCATTAAGGTATAAGGTCCTAAAATGGTCTATAATGTGTTATTGAGGCAGTGTCTAGAGTTTTAGGTTATATGGAAGTTATACGTCAAGGGACGACTAAGACGTTCAATGATTAAGTCCCCCATTTTCCTCAGGTGTGATTAGATGTTTATATATGTATTTATGGTTCATTCTCAAATGTCCAAGAACGTCCATGACGTTCAACGGTTTTCCTTGAAAATGATCTTGTGTGTCTAAGCATGTTTTATCAAGTTTTATGTGTTCGTTTTGGATGAATTTCATGTGAGAGGTCCTAAAATCGTAGAATAACATATTATAGTTGCAAACTCCACGTGAAATTCCCCAAGGACCAAGAAAGGGTCCATGACGAAGGACCCTTTCCTTAAAGACAAACTGCCTAGACAACCCCAAACGACGGAGGCAATAGACGGCTCCCTAACTATTATTTAAGACAATTAATTCAATTTCCTTATATTATGAATGGGTCTTAGATGAAATAAGGAATCATTATAAGTTGAAAAAAATGTTAATTTACTAAGTATTTATCTATATTGGTTAAGGGTTGTCTAGTAAAGGTATGACGGGGGCATTGGAATGGTCACTTCATATATTACCTAGGTAAGTCTTAAGAATGACTTTAGTTAGGGAGGTTGGTGATTATGTAGAAATGATCTAAGACTTATGTATTCTTAAGGATTATATACATAATCTTATAGAGGTCAATCATGGACGTTATCTTTTTGATTTACTTAAGTAAATCTTTTTATAGCCTTTTGAAGGAGAATGTCATATCATCCATATGTTGTTGTTTTAAGTGAGAATCATTCTATAATAGGTAGTCGATAGGATCTTTTAAGTGGGTGCGTAAGGAATTTTATGGGTGGTCGCTTCAGAACTCAATCAACTGACACCTAGAATCACCTTTGGTATGAGAAATCTCATGTTATTATATTGGTGTACAATGAATGTGTATAATTTATTATTGGTGGTCTTAAGGATTATTTAGGTGTGACTAGAGAGGTTATATGGGTGGTCTCTCTTTTTCTTACTTGAGTGAGTCTTAGGGTAGATTTTAGTGAGAGGACTACGTTCTAGAAGGTGTCTAAAGTGAAGCTAAGACAACCTCACTGTAATAGTGAAGAAGTTCACTGTTTAGTTAAGTAGTTTACTTTAATGTTGCTCCTAAAAGTATGATAAATGGTCTAAGTGCTTTCTCATGTGTTTCTATGTTGTTAAATGCCATTCTTATGATTATATTATTATATTTAAATCCCAAGAGTCATATTTCAAATAAATGTCCATTTTGATGATTTTATGCATGATAACATGTATAGTACAAGTATTTGTATTAATTCCATACATTTTATCATCTATAAATAAGTAGGTGAAAGGTGAGAAGGATCATGAAGGAAAAATTGAATTCTATAGTCATGTAAGGAATATTGAAGTATGTTCTCAATTGACTTGAGGGCATATATATGTCTTTTATTTCAATGTATTGTAATAGACTAAGTATTTATATATTTGTATGGTATGGTATGTGTCCCAAAGTAATCTCGTGTCTATGGTTTCATGAAATGAAACTTAATATTTCCTAATAGTTTTATATGTAACAGTTTTTAAAGAATTACAGAATATTTACGAAAATTTTTAATTCCGCACTAATTTTCATATGTTTATATGCAATAAGGGATATGAAAGGGTTTGTACAACACATGCGATAGGACAACTACGCGGTTGCACTCCGAGAGTGCCATATTTTCTAGGGTGTGGTCTCAGGATTTAACAAGCTTGGTATCAGATAATATATTATGAAAGTTATCTTAGGAATCAAAAAGTCTCATTAAATCACGTCTAGTAATGTCTTGACAATCGGTGTGAGTCGCAACACATCTATGGGAAAGAGGCTATAGAACAATAGAGTTTCCCTTCTTTTCTACTACTATGTTGTGTCGTAGAGTAAAAGTTATGAGTACACTTTTATTATGGTTTTGCTTGTGTTTCTAGGAAGATTAATACGATAAGAACACATGTTATTAGCGTTGAGGAGAATGATGTGAATGAGGAGATGCCTCCTAAAGTTGAGCATGTTCCTGAAGTTGCTCAAGGTGACAAAGTACTTATTGGAGGTCAAGCTAATGAGGTTCCGGTGGTTCCCCCGAAGATGACCTACGGTGAGATTAGAGAGGCTTTATTTGCTTTATCCCTAGCTTTGACTACCCATGTCAATATGGGTATGGAAACTAGAATTAATGTTGTGGAGAGCACTATGAAAACTAGATTGAGAGACATTGTGAGGATGAATCTTCCTATCTTTGTTGGCTGTAATGGGAAGAGGATCCCCAAGAGTTTTTTGATGAGGTGTAGAAGATAGTGTATGCTATGGGAGTTACTTCTAGAGAAAAAGCGTAGTTGGATTCGAATCAATTGAAAGATGTTGCTCAAGTGTTGTACTCACAATAGAAACGCAATAGGCCGGTTGAGTCGGGTCCTATATAATGGGAAGAGTTTAAAGAAGCTTTTCTTGGAAAGTAATTTCCCCTTGAGAGGAGGGAAGTGAAGGTTGAAGAGTTAATTATTATCAAGTAAGTCAACATGAGTGTGGAAGAGTATTATTTGAAGATCACTATGTCGTCTATATATGCTCTATCTTTGGTGTCTAAACCTAGGGATAAGATGAGTAGGTTTGTGATGGGTGTTGTCGAACTTGTTGTTTTATCGGAAAATAATTTTTTGAAAAGAGTTTGTTGATTTTAAAGGTATTTTCGACTTTTAGGAGTCACCACTTAATTTTTAGAAAATTAAGAAAACTTATTTTCCAAACAACTTAAAACAGGAAAATTGTTTTGAAAATATTAAAGGGATTCGGGATTCCTATTAGCGTCTTAGGAATGTTTCGAAAAAGAACCTAAGACGCTCCGCTAACTACGGTTTTCCGGTGATTAACTACTTGACTATTTTTGCGAAAATTTTGAACGTTTTAAAGATTTTATCTAGGCAAATTTTACAAGTTTGAAGTATTTATTGTTTATCTTGCAATTTGCGATTCTGTTTCGAAGTTGAACTTAAAGTTTTTATCTAGATAAATTTACAAGTTTTTTGAAATATTTATCGTTTTGAGACATAGTTTTAGCTTGATAAAATAGAAAGGCACATCAAAGGGGGTTTGGTGTTTTCTAATCCTAAAACCAACGATAACCCACAGAAAAAAAAACATATGAAACAAGTAACGGGGGAAAGGGCGAGATAGAGAGAGAAAGATTTGTGTCAAAACTCGGGTGCTGTTCGCCTTGACCGAGTTTTGGACCCACCTGTTTTTGGGTTTTTAACCCATTCACCTGTCCTAATCTAAAGATACAAAATAAAAATACAAGAAAGTAAACAACAAGGGCTTATGCCCATTACAAAAATACAAAATAAAAATAAAATAAAGACAGAGTCTTCTAGTCCATCTTCTTTCATCTCCTCGACATTTGACCTTCTACATTTGCCCGTTATGACGGATTAACTCGAATGACAGACTTTTGAGACTTTACGGCTCTTTTGAAGGCATAGAGAAAATGGGGTCCCGAATGCTCAAAAAGAATTTTACATGCAAACCAAACGAAAATGAATTAGCGTTTGAAACGATAAACTAATAGCGAACGAAACATGTTTTGAACTAAGAAAACTTTCAAACCATTAATCAATAAGCAATGAGCAAGAAAGTCCAATTTAAAAGGGAACCCAAGTATCAAAAATGGCACCTTCCGTATCTCAAAAACGAAGAAGGATAAATAGAAAGATGCATACGCTACCAGCTATAATCACAATCATGGTTGCATACATTCAATGATCTACAGAGGGACTTAACAATATTGAAAGTAAATGCCAAGGTATTTAGATATCTCCAAACTGAAAATAGTCAAAGTTTGTAAACAAAACTAACTCTAAACAGTAACATATTCCTCAAACATTTGGATTTAAAAAAAAAACCCATAATCCTAGGCCATTAGTGGATTGAAAGTATTGAAAGGAAAAGGATGTCATAATCAGCCCGCAAAACATCATACTTTAGATAATCAAACAAGAGAGTCATGTAACAGACACAACTACAATATACCTAAACTCACATGTTAACAAAAGAAAACAACAAAAGAAAAAATCGACCATGATACCAGCTGAAGGACATATACACAACGTATATACGTTTATTATGACCAAGACGAATAACTCAAGAAGGTAAATGAATGAAGCTTTTAAACGAGGCGAACAAGTAATCGGTGACACATTTTAAGCAAACAGCAGAACACATAGATACAGACCTGGAGAAAAAAGATTCTTATAAAAAGAAATATCACATACAGCCATATCACGACTAGACAAAGAGCTCAATCTAAGAAAACATTTCAAAATCGACCTTAGCACCATAAAACGACTTGAGGGAAAGAGGGGAATTCATTCATATTCAGCAAACCTTCACTGAAAATTATGAACAAAAAAAAAATACCAACTTAAACAAAACTGAAACGATGAAATTTACGCCATGACGAACTCGCGACAGACGGGTGAGCAGCACTAAATGGGCAAACATAACAAACAACAAAAGAACAGGACGACGGAAATACAGAACCATTACGCAAGACGCTTTACAGAATCAAGCCAACAAACGGAGGTAATGTCTCATATTCGCAGCAACATCGACCCTATACTAAACGTTCAAATGTCAACAGATTTGATCCCATAACGAAACAAAACGAACAATATCTACAGCAGCAGCATCCAAAGCACAAAGCAACGAAGAAGCATTTTGAAATAGATGAGACGAGAAGATAGTAAGAGGCAGGGAGTGCTTAACGGAAACGAATGTTACCTTTATGGGTGCAGAAAACTGGAATAGCTACGAGCAGCGACTTCAGCGGCGACGTCCAGATTCGAAGCCTCGCAAGCGAAATTCGAAAGAGGAGAAACGAGACCCTCGAATTTTCCCAAGCCTCTATAGTTTCCTTAGTCCAAACCGTAACAAAACAAACAGAGGGCTTTCTTCCAGTAAAATTTCTCAACCCCAAAATTTCCCTTAAACTCTTTCGAAGTAAACAGAAAAGGCAAAAGAATATTCAACCCAGAATTTCCAACCTAAAATCGGTAACCTGTTTTCTGAAGAGGGGTGGGGTGTATATAGAAGGGGAATTTAGGGTTTTTCGGATGAAGAGGGCTGGCCACTACCTTCAGGCCCATTCGATTTGAAATTCGAATTCCCCCCTTATCCGGAAGGAAGACTCGAGCGGGATGAGAGGTGGAGGGTCGAGATGGATTGCGCGTCCTTGCGAGGCGACGTGTCGTCATCTCCAAACAAGCAAGGACGGGCAAGGACGATTTTGTGTCGTCTTGCGCTTTGCAGAGCCGCGCGACAGCTGCAGGACGCAGGTTTCCATTGCCCTGCTCGTTCACGCGCAATGGGGAGAGGAGAAGAGAGAGAGGGACGCGTGAAGGTGCGAGGGAGAGAACGTGAGAGAGACGCGGGCTTCTGGGGGAGGGATTTTCCGTTTTTGGGTCTGGAAATTTTCTGCGCTTCTTGGGGTTTCTCCCGTTTTCTTGAAATGGCGTGGGCTGCGTCTGGGGGAGCTGGGAATCGTGGGGGGAGAGGGGAAGGGAAAAGGGATGGGGCCGGGTCGGATGGGTCAAAGGTTTGGGCCGGGTAGGAGTTGGGTTGGATTAAAAGATGGGCTGGAGTTTGTGGGCTGCTGAGGATTGTGTGAACGGGTTAAATAAAAGGGGGGTTGGGCTGGGTATAGAAGAAAGGGAGTTGGGCCACCTGGGAGTAGGGATTTTTGGCCCTGGAAATGATGGGATTAATTTTAGGGAATGGGTTTTGGGTTTTTTATTGGGTTGAAGACTTTAAGATGGAAGAGGGATTTTGGGTTGAATGTGATAAATGGCCAATTGATTTAAGATAAAAACGGATTTGGCGTAAATTTATTAACGAGCTTATTTACCTAGTAATATGATTTTAAAAATAGTGATTCATAATTTTAAACTAAGATGGGATGATAAATTTTGGGATGATCTTCGAATAAACTAAAATATACCAAGTATATACACAACTATGTAAACCTTATATCGTTATATTTTCGCAAAATATATAAAACTAATTAATTTAAATTATTTGGAAAATTTAGGAAGCTCGATAATTAATTTATACCGACGTGGGTCAAAATTGGGTGTCAACAACTGTCCCTCATTTTACTCGGATTGATGCAAGCAATTCAAGGAAAATGAAATTGACCAAACCAATTTTGACCAACCCCATTCATTTTTAAAGGAAGGAATTGACAAAGGGTTTAGGAGTTATGGCCGAACCTTTGAACAGGTTTCCTACATATCTCAGGCTATATGAGAATTCAGGCCACTTGTAGTTCGATAAGCTCGATTTATCGCATGATTTGAAAGAATCAACAACCACCTCGATACCGAATTATGAAGGTATCGAAATGCTCGAGAATAGAATTCGAGAGCGAATGTTGGAATACAGCCGAGTTTTCAACATTGAATCCGCCTACATATCTTGAAACCTTCGGAATCAGGCTGTGTGTAGTTCGACTCAATCGGTGGATAAGGAAATCTATTATGCTAGATAACCTTTGGTTTTGGACAAGTGACAAAATAACGAGTATGAAAAGGAGGCTTGTAACCTCTTAGCCATGAATGTGGCGCGCTTCACACCCATAATTAAGTACTCACACGGACATAATTTCCAAACCTCTTGACGCATTGTCACTCAGATTGGGAACTTGCTTCCGATAAATCGAAACTTCCGGATGCGAGACTTAAACTAACGGAACTAAGGAAAACACGCATGATTCGAGAGGGGTGGTTCAGTCGTGGTGGAAGTCGCTCCTCTGCTCGCGTCCTAAGAGTTTGACACTCCTCTTTTGATTGTGTCCCAGTTCGCTTGCTAAGAAAAAGTTCCACGTTGTGCTGCATCCTTTTTTATGTCGTCCGGACCTGTGGTTTTGGAGAATTCATCCTTTTCGATGCTCTCGACAAACACTGAGATAAAACTCGTCAGCTTAAAAATGCAATAAGGATGGGAGACAGTGTCTTTTACCATGTCGACACTTCATTGTTCTCCTCAATATTCGACGTCGACTCGATCGGTCTGACGTCCGGCAAATAAAGCTTATGCCTTGCGTTTTGGGATATAATCTTGAATGTACTCTATACTTGATGTCGAAATAAATGAATAAATGTTGATGCGATATTGATGTCTCTTTTGTCATCATCTTCGATGGTCTTCTTGATGTTTACTTTACATCAAAAAATAAAAGAATGTAGTTGAGGCCGATGGATAAATATTGTTTTCGGGATACATGATTTCCCTTTATTTATCCATGTATGTCCTCCTGTGGGGCATAAATATCTTCCCGCGATACGTAAATTCCTGCGAGGTATGAAATCTTCTCGCAATGTGCAAATTTCAACTAGGCATGGATTCATCTCGTGATGCATAAATCTCGGCGAGGTATGAACTCTCCTCGCGATATCCCAATTTCAGCGAGGCATCAAATCTTCTCGCGATGTATAAATTCTGACGAGGCATGAAATCTTCTCGTCGTGCATAATTGTTGACTAGCAATGCATGATTTTCCGCAATGCATCACTTTTCTGTGATGTATGATTTTCAACGAGGCATGGATTCTTCTCGTGATGCTCAAATTTTGGCGAGGTACAAATTCTTCTCGCGATGTCTAAATTTCAGCGAGGTATGAAATCTTCTCGCGATGTATAAATTTTGACGAGGCATGAAATCTTCTCGTCGTACATAATTGTTGACTCGCAATGCAATTTTCGCGATGCATGGCTTCCCGCGATGCATGTTTTTCCGCGATGCATGATTCTTCAGTGTATGACTTCCGCGATGCATGATTTTCCGCAATGCATGATCTTCAGTGTATGAATTCCGCGATGCATGATTTTCCACAATGCATGATCTTCAGTGTATGACTTCCGCGATGCATGATTTTCCGCAATGCCTGATTTCTTCAGTATGACTTCCGCGATGCATGATTTCCGCAATGCATGATTTCTGCAGTATGACTTCCGCGATGCATGACTTTCCGCGATGCATGATTCTTCAGTGTATGAATTCCGCGATGCATGAATATTTATATCGCCTCCGTGGATAATAACGGCAAGACGATCTCCAATTAGTACATCGACTTGATCGATAATGATAAAATAATAATAGCATAACAACCTCTTCTGAGGTAATGCATTGTCTTGATCAACAATAATTATCTTGCTTTGATAACGCAATGCAAATAGCGTCCTCTACAGAAATCGTGAAATCTTTGCTGAGATTCCTGTTTGATTCACCTTTGAATCTGGCCAGACACTTTTGTAAATTTCATATTGTTGGGGAATGGCTTGAAATAAACAAACACATTCACAAGCATCTTGACACAAACGATATGAACTGCCTCCTGCTTTCAGTAAAATCACTGGTTTTGGAGATAGTTTTCTCCTCTTTGGGAGTTCTCCGTATTCATCCGTCGGGAGAATTTGGCCGATTTCAAAGCAAAGCTATAAACCTGCATCCATAGAAAAATTATCAGTTTTAAAATATACTGATCTGTGTCGATTCCTTCAGTTGTTTGCTCCTCGTCTTGATATCTCCGGTTGATTTCTCGATTTCCCGACTCTTGATATATAAGAAAAGATATCACATGCCAAAACAAATAAAACATAAAAGTGAAATTTTAAGAGGAATAAGAAATCATTAGGAAACAGTATCTTGAAAAAGTCACTGCCAAGTCATGTCATGTCAGGCTTAACGAGCTCCTTTGAATCCAACACTCGCTGATGAGTTTCAGAGGAACTCTGGACTTGTAGGGAAGACCCATAACGAAATTTTGAGGCCATCCTCAAAGTTTCTGTCCCAATTTACTGTCTTTCTTATCTTTCTATTGTAACTAAATAGATCGCGGTATTTTTGAGATCCTCTCAAAAATTCTTTCCCAGTTGCCGATCTCGAAATGTCTTTAGTTTGACTAGCTGAAGAGAAGGCTTCTTCTGGAGAATTTTTGAGTCCCTCTCAAAAATTCTGTCCCAGTTTCTGTTGTAAAGGGGAATAGAAATCTGGAGATATGACCGAACCCTTGTGGCCCCTACGTATCCGGTTGAGGCAAGAATCAGGTCAAACGTAGTTCCCCTTAAAGGTTGACAAGAATAAATTTTACAAAGAAACCGACCGAGACCGTCAAAGGCCGCCTACGTATCTCATTCTTGAGAATTCAGGTCGAACGTAGTTCAAATACAAAGAACTAATTAGAGGGGATAAATGGGGTGACCGAAGCCGACATAGGCCGCCTACGTATCTCGTTCTCGAGAATTCAGGTCAGACGTAGTTCGTTACAAGAGGGATAATAATTCAAATTTGAACAAATACAAGTAAACAGAACGAATCCAAGTAAATAACAGAAAGATGCGAAAATGGAACTTCACGCATAGTATCTCTTGACAGCATCTGAGTTGATAGGTTTGGGCCATACAGTGCCATCCATCTCTGACAAGACCAAAGCGCCTCCAGATAGTACATTACGAACCATGTAGGGACCTTGCCAGTTTGGTGCGAACTTTCCTTTGTACTCGTCCTGATGAGGAAAAATACTCTTAAGAACCAACTGACCAACTTCAAAATTTCTGGCTCTTACTCTTTTGTGAAAAGCGCGAGTCATTCTCTGTCTGTACAGCTGGCCATGGCAAATGGCGACCATTCTCTTCTCATCAATCAAAGCTAGTTGATCGATCCGTTTGCTAACCCACTCAGCGTTACTTAACTCAGCTTCTTGGATGATCCTTAATGACGGTATCTCGACTTCAACAGGCATGACTGCCTCTGTTCCATATACTAGTAAGTATGGAGTAGCCCCAGTCGATGTTCTGACCATCGTTCGATAACCCAGTAGAGCATACGGCAACATTTCATGCCAACCTCGCTGTTTGTCGATCATTTTCCTCAAAATCTTTTTGATATTCTTGTTGGCGGCCTCTACAGCTCCGTTCATTTGAGGGCGATAAGCAGTTGACCTTCGATGAATAATCTTAAATTGTTCACATATCTCTTTCATCAAATGACTGTTGAGATTTGCACCGTTATCAGTGATGATGGATTCTGGAACTCCAAATCTGCATATCAGATTGTTGCGGACAAAACCGGCCACCACTTTCTTGGTTACCGACTTGTAAGAGGCTGCCTCCACCCACTTGGTGAAATAATCAATGGCAACTAAAATAAATCTGTGTCCATTAGAAGCGGCCGGCTCTATAGGACCGATGACATCCATTCCCCAAGCTACAAATGGCCAAGGTGAACTCATAACATTAAGTTCGTGAAGTGGCATCCGTATCAAATCGCCGTGCACTTGACATTTGTGGCATTTTTGCACGAATTTGCAACAGTCATTCTCCATAGTCATCCAGAAATAACCAGCTCGAAGAACCTTTCTTGCAAAAGTAAGCTCATTCATGTTTGTACCGCAAACTCCAGCATGTATCTGTTCAATAAGCCTCACAGCTTCAGCAGCATCTACACATCTTAAATGACCCAAATCTGGAGTCCTCCTGTACAGGACTTCTCAATTTAGGAAGAAATTAAGAGCCATACGACGTATCGACTTCTTCTGATTAGATGTAGCGTCTTCTGGATATGTCCCAGACTCCAAGTACCTCTTTTTGTCGAAATACCAAGGCAAACCGTCTGGTTCTGATTCAACATGTGAACAATGGACCGGGCGCTCCTTCAACTCTATATCCAGCGGGTCAATGTAATCAGTATCCGGATGTTTGATCATTGAAGCGATGGTGGCAAGAGCATCAGCCAATTCATTCTGTATTCTGGGAGTATGTGTGAACTCGATCTTGCGGAACCTTTTGCACAGATTTTGCACACACTGTACGTAAGGTATAATTTTTGGGTTCCTCACAGCCCATTCCTCTTGAACCTGATGAATCAAAAGGTCTGAATCTCCAATAACCAATAACTCGTAAACATTCCTGTCAACGACCATTTTAAAACCAAGAATACAAGCTTCGTATTCAGCCATGTTGTTTGTGCAGTTGAATCGCAGTTTAGCTGCCATAGGATAGTGCTGACCAGATTCTGATACTAAGACCGCTCCAACACCTTTACCTTGGTGATTCGCCGCTCTGTCAAAGAATAATCTCCAACCTGGATAAGCTTCAGAGATATCTTCACCCACAAATGACACTTCTTCATCGTGAAAGTAAGTCTTGAGAGGTTCATATTCTTCGTCCATGGGATTTTCAGCAAGATGATCAGCCAAGGCTTGTGCCTTTATTGCCTTCTGAGTCACATACACGATATCGAACTCACTCAACAGCATTTGCCATTTAGCTAAATTTCCAGTCGGCATCGCTTTCTGGAAAATGTACTTCAACGGATCCATTCTGGAAATAAGATACGTGGTATATGAAGACAAGTAATGTCTCAATTTCTGGGCAAGACACGTCAGAGCACAACATGTTCTCTCAAGCAAAGTGTACCGAGACTCGTACGGAGTAAATTTCTTGCTTATGTAGTAGATAGCCTTTTCCTTCTTCCCTGTCTCGTCGTGTTGACCAAGTACAAATCCAAAGGCACTATCCGAAACAGACAAATACAGCAACAAAGGACTCCCTTCTCGTGGCGGAACCAATACTGGTGGGTTAGACAAATAGCTCTTGATAGCGTCGAAAGCAGTTTGGCACTCCTCAGTCCATTTAGTCGGGGCATCTTTCTTCAGCAACTTGAAAATGGGCTCGCATTCCACTGTTGATTGTGCTATGAACCGGCTGATATAGTTTAAACTCCCCAAGAAACTCATCACCTATTTTCTCGTTTTCGGCGGAGGTAACTCTTGAATTGCTTTGATCTTCGAGGGGTCAAGCTCAATGCCTCTTCTGCTGACTATAAATCCCAACAACTTCCCGGCTGGGACTCCAAAAGCGCATTTGGCGGGATTTAACTTAAAGTTGTACCGACGCAAACGCTCAAAGAGTTTTCTCAAGTGTGTCAAATGATCTGAACTCTCGCGGGATTTGATTATGACGTTGTCCACGTACACTTCAATTTCCTTGTGAATCATGTCATGAAAGATAGTTGTCATGGCTCTCATGTAAGTAGCACCGGCATTTTTGAGGCCGAACGACATCACCCTATAGTGATATACACCCCAAGGTGTAACGAAGGCCGTTTTTTCCGCGTCTTCTTCATCCGATAAAATTTGGTGATAACCGGCGTAACAATCCACAAATGACTGCATCTTATGTTTGGCACAAGTGTCAATCAAAATATGGATATTTGGCAACGGGAAATTATCCTTTGGACTAGCCTTGTTGAGATCTCTATAATGAACACAAATCGTGATTTTTCCATCTTTCTTGGCGACCAGGACGACATTGGCTAACGAGGTTGGATATTGCGTCACTTCCACCAATCGTGACTCTATTTGCTTGGTGATTTCTTATTTAATCTTCAAACTTAGTTCTGGCTTGAATTTCCGAGTCTTTTGTTTCACCGGTTCGAACCCTGGGTTGATACGTAGCTTATGAGATGCAACATCAGTACTCAACCCCTGCATGTCACCGACTTCCCAAACAAACACATCACTGTATTCGGCGAGCAAATGAATTAGGCTCTCCTTCTGGGTTCCATTCAGGTAGGTGCTGATCTTAACTTCTTTGACACATTCTGAATCTCCCAAATTCACCGTTTCTGTCTCCTCTAGATTCGGTTTATGTTGATTCTCGAACTGTCGAAATTCTTCTGCAACATAGTCTGGTTCCCATTTCCTTCTTCATAGTCGTCAACCTCATCGTCATTTGTCTCATTTTGCTCATTTAGTTCATGACATGACATGACATTGGCAGGTCTGTAACTTACGTTACTGAAATCATAAAAAGACAAAATTAGGAAAGCAAAGTATAACAAGCAACTTAAATAAACAGAGTCCAAATAAGGAGGCTTTCATTTAAAACAAAATGCAAACTTGGGTCATGGCATAGGGCCATGTCGCCTTTTTAACATCACGGCGGAAATTCAAAATTCAAGCAATTAAGAAAAATGCAGAAATGGTGGGTCTCGGGCCTCTTCCGGACAAACACCAATTTTAGTATGCATAAAATAACTCCTTTCTACCACAGAGTTCGGGACATCAAGATTGGCGTGGAAGTCCAGTTCTGCAGCATCTCCCCTGGTTCCGCATCACGAATGCCAGCTGGCTCGACCTCCTCCTCGATGATAGCATTGATCTCCTTAAAAAGGTCACAGATTCCTTCCCCACAGTCTTCAAGCTCGGCACACTCTCGGATTGGGAAGGATTGGTACAGATGCGGGATCGGTTTAGCTTACTCTTGATCCTTTTTCTCTTTATCTTTGCATATTCATGTGTGGGGATGTACCCCAAACCATACTTGGATCCTTTAGCAAGGACTGGAACTGGCTCGACGATCCCTTGGGAATTTCTTCCAAATCCGAAACCTGGTTTGAACCCATTCTCCAGCATTACCGTGGTAATCATTTTGTACACGGCCGGCATGGGAATCTGCGGGGCCAAATCCTCATCGGTGGTATTTACCAACTCCACCATGTAAAAATCCGAACCTTGCGGCGTCTCGTCAAAGACCGGCACCTGCTTGCCTGAGTCGTTTCTTTCACCATGAATAACTAGCTCTTCATTTTTCCATACTAGTTTCATCATTTGGTGGAGAGTGGAGGGGACAGCTCCAGCCATGTGAATGAACGGCCTTCCCAAAAGAAGGTTATAGCTGGTGTCGATATCCAACACTTGGAACTTCACGTCGAACTCCGCAGGGCCCATTTGGATGGTCAGGTTCACCGCCCCTAATGTGTCTCTCTGCACACCATCGAACGCTCTTACATTAACCTTGTTTTCCTCCAATTTTCCGAGGTCAAACCTCAGCTGTTTCAATGTCGACAAGGGGCATATGTTCAAACCAGATCCATCGTCTACCAAAACACGATTGACAACCTTTCCGCGGCATATCACAGTGACGAGTAGAGCTTTGTTATGGGATCTCCCTTCGGCCGGCAATTCATCATCGCAGAAACTGATGCGGTGTCCCCGAATGACTTGGTGAATCATGGCAGCTACGTTATCGCTGCTCGTACCTGAGGGCACATACGTGTCATCGAGAGCTTTTAACAAAGCCTGTCTGTGGGACCAGGATCTCATCAGTAGGGCCCACACAGAAATCTGGGCTGCAGTCTTCTCCAAGTGCTTGACAATGGAGTAATCTTTAGGCTGCATTCTCCTCCAGAACTCCTCGGCTTCTGCTTCACTTATGGGTCACTTGGTATGATCTTTCTTTTGTCCTCCGAGAGCAAGCTCATCAGGAGTGTATCATCTGCCAGATCTAGTCATGCCTTGGGCCACGGTCGTTTCTATGACAAACTTGGGTTTGGCGAGAGTCTTTGAGGGCACTAAGGCAACAGCCTTTGCAGGTGTCAGAATAACGAACTCTGCTTTTTCCTTGACGCTTAAAGAAGAGACAGTCTTTTCCAAGTCTTCCTGCGCGACAGGAGTAATCCTCTTGGCTTCACACTCATCTTCGTCCGTTTCTATCAACTTGATGTTTCCACCCCCATGATTCGGCAGCGGATTTGTATTGACGTTCGGCGCCGCAGGCTGAAGGAAGACCACTTCCTGGTCAATCAAATCCATGATATTGTGCTTAAAATTGATACAGTATTCAGTGTCATGTCCAACGCTGTTGGAATGATAAGAACATCTCTGCTCCGGTTTGTAGAATCTGGAGTTGACTTCCACGGGCTGGGGCTCCACAGGGTCGATGTATCCGGCTGCGGATAATCTTTCGAACAGCTTGGTTCTGCTTTCAGCCAGCGCGGTAATGTTTCTAGAGGGCTTCTTCTCAAACCTGGGACGAGAAGGATCATACCCGCTCTGCTGAGGGGTAGGAACTTGTTGTTAACTGCGAGCATTTGGGCGAGGAGCTTGGGTTCTAGGGTAGGGATTTGTCAAGTAATTTTGGCACTGGAGCTTGGTAATTTGGGAGGGGGATTTGAGATGCTGGAGCTTGGATTTGATATTGTGGGGGAAGCTGCTTGATAGCTTGGTTGTACGTTAGTGCAGCTGGGAGCGACATTCTGGTAAGGGGGAGGAATTTGATAAGCTTGGGGGTAATTTGGGTACACGGGGGGCGGGGGGGAGGGGAATTTTGTAGATTTGGGGGTGGATTTTGATATGACAAAATTTGGGCATCTGGATAAGTGGGGGCAGCATTGTAGTTGCCGGAATGATTTGATTGTGGACGATAGGCTTGATGAGACTTTGATGGAGGCTTGGGGCGGTCTTGAGGATGCGATGAGTTTCTGGGGAGTTTTCTTCCCCCGTATGAAATAGCGGCGACCTCCTCTCCCTTCTTCCTCACCAGTCCGAAAGATCCAGGCGATGCGGACACTCGGGCTATCTTCCCCGACTTCAGGCCATCTTCGATAGTCTCACCCACTTTGACTATCTCGGCGAACTTGGCTCCGATTAACAAGATGATTTTTTCATAGTATTCGGGTTCTTGCACCCGCACGAACACCTCTACAATCTCGTTTTCTGTTATCGGAGGCCTCACCCTCGCTGCCTCTTTCCTCCATCTGTAGGCGAATTCCCGATAGCTTTCTGTCGATTTCTGCTTCATTTTCTCTATGGAGTACCGATCAGGGACTATCTCGACATTGTACACAAATCTATCAATGAAATCTTTAGCAAGTGCGCTCCAACTGGGCCATTGTCGAGTTTCGTCTGACGTGAACCATTCCAGGGCCTCACCGCACAGACTCCGGCTGAACAACCTCATCAGCAAAGCTTCATCTTTGCCAACTCCCACGAGTTGGTCGCAGTACGCTCTTAAGTGCGCCATGGGGTTGCCTACCCCTCCGAAGGTATCAAACTTCGGGATTTTAAACCCTTCAGGCAGGTTCAAGTCTGGGTTGATGCACAGTTCTGCGTAGCTTAATCCGACGACGTCTGGAACGCCTTGCAACTCTTTCATTGCCCTCTTAATCTCCTCCTTTATGTCGAGCTTCGCTTCTTCCCTTGCCTTCCACTCTCTCTCCTTCTCCTCGTAATGATCCAACTCGGAACCGTGCACCTCATGCTCGGCCGGGACGGGAACTTGGAATGTGGTTCTTTTTGGGAGGGGTGGAGCTATGGAAGGGCTAGGTACATTTTGTGCAGTTTTATAGTTTTGTGGATTGTTTTGAGGATTGATATTTTGGGTCAAGTGGGGATGTGGTGTTTGGGAGTTGAAGACGGTGGGATTTTGGTTCTGATTTTGAGGCGGTGGGGCTGTTTGAGTGTTCTGGGGGTGTGGTGGCATTTGTGGAGGGTTGTTTGGAAGCAGTAAGGGAGTTTGATAGGATACTGAAGCGTACTGGGGGTTTTGGATTATCATATCTATCCCAGACGGGTTATGTACGGGTGTCGACGGGTGGTTGTGAGCTGGATCCAAGTTGGACGAGGGGAAGTACATAGGAGGTCTTGCGTCGATGAAATTAGGGCCGAATCCGGGTGGAGGCGTGTCATGCCTTCGCTGCATCTCGACTCTCATATCAGCTATCTGCTGCATCAGTTGCACAATTAGCTCATTTTGCTCTGCCACGGTGGGCTGAGCCAGCACAACATCTGTGAGACTAACTTCGTCATTGTTGTCTCCCATGGCGGTATTTCTTCTGTCTGAGTTCGGTCCGGGGAAGGAATCTGTAGGACCTTTTGATCTGGTGAAGTAGGGTGATCTGCCAGCTTTTATCGACACAGATCAGTTAAAGGTACCTGAGAGGTGAAACAACTCAAAGGCAAATTTGTTAGTGCATATTCGTAGTACAAAATGCATAATATATCACAGAAAACAGATAAACACACAAGTCGCTTTGTTTGAGGATATTTTAACCCACGAATGAGGACGAAAAATATATTTTGAACAAACAGGAATTTTTTGTTTTGACGCTATCTCGGGAAGGCTGAATCACGTTGAGCTATGGTCTTCTTGCAGCTGCTTTTCGACGCCCGTTAATCAGATCTTCATATCTTAGTAACACGGAGGAGAATGAAAATTTTCAGCGATAGGGGCCGGGCCGGGAAAGGCTGCCTACGTATCTCACAAAGAGAATTCAGGACCAACATTGTTCGGCTTTTAGGATGAAATCTTTTCATTCATTCTATCATTTGCGATTACAAGGGAATTGAAAAACAACATTGAAATTCCAATAACAATAACATTTTGGTGATTTTCTCGTCCTGGGGCTACGTCATTCCCTTCGGATAGTCGGAAATGGAGGTTTGTAGACGATCTCCTCTTCATCGTCCTCCTCAATTGATTATTTGTCGGGGCCACTGTCGTCTGCTCCCTGGTCACGGGCGAGGTATTTTCCGCCCTTCGAGTTGCTACAGGTCGTTAATTTCTCATCTAGTGACGCACTTCTGGCCAACAACACGACAGTCTCAATATCTATCTTCACTTCTCTCGCCTTTCCTTCGTGCACCTTCAAACAAAGCAAGTGCAACCTTTTCCTCAGGCTTTCGGTTTGTATCTCGACCTCCTTCTTTCTTTTTATCTGCGACGCCAGATCCTCATCCAGTGTCGCGGCCGCAGCTTTGTAGTTTGCCGTGGTCATGTCTACTTTGAGCCCTTCCTTCTTAACCTTCTGAATCTCTCGAGTGATTCGCTCGATCTTTCTTCGCAATTCCTCCTCAGTGAGCTCCGTCTGGACGTTCTTGCCTTTGTCCATAGCGGTGATTCACCTTTCCTGAGGCGATAGAGCGCTATTCAGGATTTGTGGTATGGGAGATGGATTTTTGCGTGAGAAACTTGAGACTTGGGAATTTGGTCGGACATTTGTAATAGTGGCTTCCGTATACTCTTTGGAATTTTGTCTAGGAGTGGGTTTACGACATCCTCATTCAAAGCAACGTAACACATAAGCATTTAAATACACATATATATCGCGTCCTAATCATGCATGGGGATCCTTTTGTGCCAAGGGTAGGCCTAGCGCATTAGAATGATGTACGTGTGAATTTAAACCAAATAAATGATTCCCCCCCAAAATAATATTTAATAATGAGTAAAATGTTTGGAAAGGGAAATAGACATAAGGACAAACCCACGCAGGGGTTATTTAGAAAGTGCAATAAAATCAGGCCCACGCAGGGGCTAAAGTAATGTAAATACAAGTAAAGAAAACCCACGCAGGGGTGATGTCCACTATGCTGCTCCGGACGGTCCTGCTCCGTCGTCGTCTTTCTGGATTTTGTGTTGCTGAAACATGTACCTCAGCATTAACAGAAAACCTTCACCCAGACGCCCTTTGTCTTCCACACTCTCGAATCGCATCCTCTCGATTTTCTGCTGGATCCAGCTGTCAAACTCATCATACCCCTGCCTCAGTCTCTCGATCCCGCGAGTTGCCCTCTCGAGAGCGTCTTGATTCTCTTCGAACTTGGCATAGACCTCATTAGCCTCTTCCTTTAACTTTCGCAATTCGGCCACTGCTTTGGCTTCTTTTTCTGTCACACTGCGAAAGCTACGCGGAATCTGAAAGGAGATGTTTTGTATATCCTTCTTCAACCACCCTTTGTAACCTTCGTCATATCCAGCGTTGAAACGGTCAGGGGCGATAGTGTCTTACCCATGCGCTTGGCGTTTTTCCATTCTCTGAGCATTTCCGAAGCGTAGTCCACTCTGTCGTCCCCCATGTCGTACACATAAGCGCCATAATACGCTTCTCTAGGCACGGTCTGTTTTCTTCCGAATTGTCGCAAGACTCAGAATGGCGCGTAAGGGCGT
This sequence comes from Solanum pennellii, assembly GCF_001406875.1. Taxonomy (NCBI): domain Eukaryota; kingdom Viridiplantae; phylum Streptophyta; class Magnoliopsida; order Solanales; family Solanaceae; genus Solanum; species Solanum pennellii. Next base: position 34,897,835 of record NC_028648.1, on the reverse strand, counting down.
ATTCCCTGAATGCCAGGTAGAGGGAGCACGACACATCTACGACTCTCCACGACGAATTCCTTGGATATGAAACGGTCGAGCATCCATTGGAGGTCCTCATCTCTCAATTCGGAGAAATTTTGGGCCCATCTCCCTCTCGTTCTCCGATTGTTCATGTTTGCCCAGAATAGTAAGTCGTTCAGGTCTTTGAGAGTGTTCTTGTTGTCGAGAGTGTGCAATTCTCGAGTTCCAGCACCCTTCGCCAAGTGGCTGAGAATCCACCATTGGAGGAGTAGATTACACCCCTGGAAATATCAATGTCCTTCTTTGCACTTACCCGAGGCTCGATATATATCAGATAATATGACCGGAGCTATGGAGTAGTACTTTGTTGTTCCTTGATTTTCGTATCCCTTGAACAACGTATGGACGAGCGTTATGACTCTGGTGTTGATGCTCAGACTCGGTCCGTGCGGGTAGACCATTGTTCCCAACAAGGCCACGGCAAACGCCAAGGGGCGGACCTTGTTCCACTCCCTGTAGGAAATCTCAAAACTCCCGATTATACGCGGCGTAGAAACTCGCGTGTCCGAATCTGACGTAGAGATCTCTGAACATCACGTGGGAGTCATGACACCAATAGGTGAAGTCTTTTCTTAGTCCTAACCAATCCGCGATGTTCTCTACGGAAGGTTTGTTGGGGATGAAAATATCCTCTTGTTTTCGGGCTCTCCTTTCTATACCCGTGCCCACGGTGTCAATGCAATCTCTTATCTCTTCTAGCGTAGGGGTAATTTCGGCTGTTCCGAAACGGAAGACCATCCTCCGACTGTCCAAGTACCCCGTAAGCACCTTGATTAACTCCGGCCAACCATCCATGTTGATCAGCACGGTCAAAGCTCCTACGTACTTGTTGAGGGTTCGCTTATGATCCCCGTCCAAGTCGTTGTGCCACATCGTGAGCTGAGGTGGCGCTGAGATGACCATGTCGAATTTGGGGAAGCGGTCCATATCTGTAAAACAGAAAACCGTTAGATTTTTCCCCTACCCCCAAGTTGGATTTCACACATACATTTCCGAATGTCACATAATATGATGCGTCATGAGGTCGAATACCTTAGACGCGATTCGACTGTTTTCTACTAAATGGACTTAATACGCCTTGGGTATTAAGTCATCCTAGGCTGATGCCTAATTTCGGTTTTGGTTTCGCTATATCTTAGGCTTTCTAGAGTTGTTTTTCAAATAGACGGTTACCCGAGTCGGACAAACATCGGGGTGGAGCTATCGAATAACACCGGATGACCGCATTTCGACTATTTATTCGATACTCCCAAATGACTTCTTGGGTATATCTGAGAGAAGTCGCGGTAAGCCGCGTAACTTCCGTTTCCTAATGCAATCTATTTGCCGTTTGGCAGAAGTTATGCCATGAAAAATGCAATTTGTCAAAAATTAGAACAACTTAAACAAATAAACAGTTATTACAAATGGTCAAATAAAGTCAGTCTTTAAGGTAAGAATCCTCCGTTCCCCCGCGGAGTCGCCATTCTGTTTTATCGGAAAATAATTTTTTGAAAAGAGTTTGTTGATTTTAAAGGTATTTCGACTTTTAGGAGTTGCCACTTAATTTTGAGAAAATTAAGAAAACTTATTTTCCAAACAACTTGAAACAGGAAAATAGTTTTGAAAATATTAAAGGGATTTAGGATTCCCATTAGCATCTTAGGAAGGTTTCGAAAAAGCACCTAAGACGCTCCGCTAACTACGGTTTTCCGGCGATTAACTACTTGACTATTTTTGCGAAATTTTTGAACTTTTTTAAGACTTTATCTAGGCAAATTTTACAAGTTTGAAGTATTTATTGTTTATCTTGCAATTTGCGATTCTGTTTCGAAGTTGAACTTAAAGTTTTTATCTAGATAAATTTACAAGTTTTTTGAAATATTTATCGTTTTGAGACTTAGTTTTAGCTTGATAAAATAGAGAGGCGCTTCAAAGGGGGTTTGGAGTTTTCTAATCCTAAAATTAACGATAACCCACAGAAAAAAAAGCATATGAAACAAGTAACGGGGGAAAGGGGGAGATAGAGAGAGAGAGATTTGGGTCCAAACTCGGGTTCTATTCGCCTTGACCGAGTTTTGGACCCACCTGTTTTTGGGTTTTTAACCCATTCACCTGTCCTAATCTAAACATACAAAATAAAAATATAAGAAAGTAAACAACAAGGGCTTATGCCCATTACAAAAATACAAAATAAAAATAAAATAAAGACAGAGTCTTCTAGTCCATATTCTTCCATCTCCTTGACATTTGACCTTCTACATTTGCCCGTTTTGACAGATTAACTCGAATGAAAAACTTTTGAGCCTTTACGGCTCTTTTGAAGGCATAGAGAAAATGGGGTCCCGATGGCTTGAAAAGAATTTTACATGCAAACCAAACGAAAATGAATTAGCATTTGAAACGATCAACTAATAGCGAACGAAACATGTTTTGAACTAAGCAAACTTTCAAACCATTAATCAATAAGCAATGAGCAAGAAAGTCCAATTTAAAAGGGAACCCAAGTATCAAAAATGGCACCTTCCGTATATCGAAAACGAAGAAGGATATATAGAAAGATGCATACGCTACCAGCTATAATCACAATCATGGTTGCATACATTCAATGATCTACAGCAGGACTTAACAATATTGAAAGTAACTGCCAAGGTATTTAGATATCTCCAAACTGAAAATAGTCAAAGTTTGTAAACAAAACTAACTCTAAACAGTAACATATTCCTCAAACATTTGGATCTCAAAAAAAAGAAACCCATAATCCTAGGTCATTAGTGGATTCAAAGTATTGAAAGGAAAAGGATGTCATAATCAGCCCGCAAAACATCATACTTGTGATAATCAAACAAGAGAGTCATGTAACAGACACAACTACAATATACCTAAACTCACATGTTAACAAAAGAAAACAACAAAAGAAAAAATCGACAATGATACCAGCTGAAGGACATATACACAACGTATATAGGTTTATTCCGACCAAGACGAACAACTCAAGAAGGTAAATGAATGAAGGTTTTAAATGAGGCGAACAAGTAAACGGTGACACATTTTAAGCAAACAGCAGAACACATAGATATAGACCTGGAGAAAAAAATTTCTTATAAGATGAAATATCACATACAGCCATATCACAACTAGACAAAGAGCTCAATCTAAGAAAACATTTCAAAATCGACCTTAGCGCCATAAAATGACTTGAGGGAAAGAGGGGAATTCATTCATATTCAGCAAACCTTCACTGAAAATTATGAACAAAAAAAAACATCCAACTTAAACAAAACTGAAACGATGAAATTTACGCCATGACAAACTCGCGACAAACGGGTCAGCAGCACTAAACGGGCAAACATAACAAACAACAAAAGAATAGGACGACGGAAAGACAGAACCATTACGCAAGACGCTTTACAGAATCAAGCCAACAAACGGAGGTAACGCCTCATATTTGCAGCAACATCGACCCTATACTAAACGTTCAAATGTCAACAGATTTGATCCCATAACAAAACAAAACGAACAATATCTACAGCAGCAGCATCCAAAGCACAAAGCAACGAAGAAGCATTTCGAAATAGAAGAGACGAGAAGATAGTAACTGCCAGGGAGTGCTTAACGGAAACGAATGTTACCTTTATGGGGGCAGCAAACTGGAACAGCTACGAGCAGCGACTTCAGCGGCGACCTCCAGATTCGAAGCCTCGCAAGCGAAATTTGAAAGAGGAGAAACGAGACCCTCGAATTTTCCCAAGCCTCTATAGTTTCCTTAGTCTAAATCGTAACAGAACAAACAGAGGGCTTTCTTCCAGTAAAATTTCTCAACCCCGAAATTTCCCTTAAACTCTTTCGAAGTAAACAGAAAAGGCGAAAGAATATTCAACCCAGAATTTCCAACCTAAAATCGCAAACCTGTTTTCTGAAAAGGGGTGGGGTTTATATAGAAGGGGAATTTAGGGCTTTTAGGATGAAGAGGGCTGGCCACTACCTTCAGGCCCATTCGATTTGAAATTCGAATTTCCCCCTTATCCGGAAGGAAGACTCGAGCGGGAAGAGAAGTGGAGGGTCGAGATGGATTGGGCGTCCTTGCGAGGCGACGTGTCGTCATCTCCAAACAAGCAAGGACGATTCTGTGTCATCTTGCGCTTTGCAGAGCCACACGACAGCTGCAGGACGCAGGTTTTTGTTGCCCTGCTCGTTCACGCGCGATGGGGAGAGGAGAATAGAGAGAGGGACGCGTGAAGGTGCGAGGGAGAGAACGTGAGGGAGACGCGGGCTTCTAGGGGAGGGATTTTCTGTTTTTGGGTCTGGAAATTTTCTGCGCTTCTTGGGGTTTCTCCCGTTTTCTGGAAATGGCGTGGGCTGCGTCTGGGGGAGCTGGGAATTGTGGGGGGAGAGGGGAAGGGAAAAGGGATGGGGCCGGGTCGGATGGGTCAAAGGTTTGGGCCGGGTAGTAGTTGGGTTGGATTAAAAGATGGGCTGGAGTTTGTGGGCTGCTGAGGATTGTGTGAACGGGTTAAATTAAAGGGGGGTTGGGCTGGGTATAGAAGAAAGAGAGTTGGGCCTCCTGGGAGTAGGGATTTTTGGGCCTCGAAATGTTAGGATTAATTTTAGGGAATGGGTTATGGGTTTTTATTGGGTTGAACACTTTAAGATGGAAGAGGGATTTTGGGTTCAATGTGATAAATGGCCAATTGATTTAAGATAAAAACGGATTTGGCGTAAATTTATTAACGAGCTTATTTGCCTAGTAATATGATTTTAAAAATAGTGATTCATAATTTTAAACTAAGATGGGATGATAAAAATCGAAATATTTTGGGATGATCTTCGAATAAACTAAAATATACCAAGTATATACACAACTATGTAAACCTTATATCGTTATATTTTCGCAAAATTTATAAAACTAATTAATTTAAATTATTTGGAAAATTTAGGAAGCTCGATAATTAATTTATACCGACGTGGGTCAAAATTGGGTGTCAACACTTGTGACAGAAGAATGTCGTACGACCATGCTACATGTTTGTATGACCTTAGGTAGACTTATGTTTTATTCTCAATCCATTAAGGAGTCTAAACTTGAGAGGATGTCTAGAAATTTGAAGGGGAGTGCACCAAGTGAGCAAGATCAACATAGGTTCAACAAGAGGGCTCAAACACAAGATGAACCTAGTGTTCCTAAGGTGAAATTTGATAAAGGAGGTAGTTCCAAGATGGAAAGCCTACTTGTGATACTTGAGGAAGGAATTAGGAAGTGTTTAGCCGGTATTAGTGGTTGCTTTGGTTGTGGGAAGGATGATCATAAGGTGATAGATTGTCCTACCATTGCGGCTAGAATAAGAGAGAGTAAGCATGTTGCGCCTAATGTTCCAAAAGATGATTCTCCAAATAAAGGCATTTCTATGCACTCTGGACTAGAGGGTCAAAGATGGATGATGACGATGAATGATGGTAAGTTCTTATATCTCTTTAGTGTTATGAATTCCTTCTATGTGGGAGTATGGTGTGTATAGGAGCTTTGATTGACTATCTCATCTCTTCTATTCAACTCAAGCTTGACAGTACAAAGTCATATCGAGTATGTTGCATGTGCATTGTTTTTAGGGGTCTTGTTAAAATTGAATTTCATTGATTCCTTGTATTTTGCATTTTATGCAGTTATTATTACGTTGTAAGAGGTGTTTATGTGGTTCTACATTGCGTATTCACATGTTTTTATCATGAATTACCTACAGGTTGGATTTTTAAAATTTTTGGCATAATTCACTGTAATGCCTGCTCATTGTAAAAATTTTGAGAAACTGAGTAATTCATTCTTTGGTCTAAAATTGTTTCAATGTAATCAGGACTGATATATAAGAGCATGATATTGAATATAAAATGAGTTTCTACTATTTGGAATGAAGGATGTGAGTTTTATTGTAAAATCTGTTGTAGAATTTGTTCTAGTTTCTTATTCGTGTTGTGATTCTCTTGAATACGTGAAATGGATGTTTCTCCTTGATTGTATGTTATATAATGTGTTATATGGTATGTTCATGAGTTGTTAACTATCTTGGAAATGTTCAGGGAGTGGCAAAGTGTCATTCGAGGAGGAATGTAGTCCAAGTGGGGGTGATTATAATGCCCCTCAAATGACTTATGCGATGCTAGCGACTAACATTATTTTACTGACAGTATAAGGTCCTAAAATTGTGTATAATGTGGTATTGAGGCAGTGAGTAGTGTTTTAGGTGATTTGGAAGTGAAAGGTCAAGGGACGACTAAGATGGTCGACCATTAAATCACCTATGTGCCTCACGTGTGGTTATATACTTAAATGTGTGTTTCATGAGTTAATAAGGTCATTATATGAGTTATTATAGTTTTTATAGTCAGTGTGTTAAGTTTCGTGAAGTTTGGAAGTTAAACTTCCAAGAACGTCCATGACGTTTGAAAGGTTTGCCATGAAAATAACCTTGTGTCTCTATGCATGTTTCATTGAGTTTACATGTTTTTTTGGGATGAGATTCATGTGAAAGGTCCTCAACTCGTATATGAAAATTTTCGGGTTGCATAACGTCTGGGTGATAGACCCCATGAACCAACCAAGGGTCCTTGAGGAAGGACGCATTCTTTGAAGCCAAGATTGCCTAGAAAGCCCTAAACTACTGAGGCAGTAGACGACTCATGGGACAGTCGATGCCTCGTCGATGGTTGTCGTGCGTAATTACATAGTATTGGTACAATTCCAAGCCAAGTACCAGCCTCAATCCAAAACTACGGACCAACAGATCGGTCCGTTGGTTGAGGGACGGTCTGTTGGTGGCCATCTATCGATTGTATTATCTCCTGCGTGCAGTTCACTGTTAAGTTATAGGTGAAGTTGTAAATTACGCCCACATTTAAGTAAGACAAAAGTAGGTTACTTAAGGGTATTTTTGGTATTTTAAATATGTTTATAAGACTTTAACACTTAGAATAATTCATTCTTCAAAATTAAAATTCAAATTCCCTTATAAATTTCTTGAACTTCGCTGGAGTCAAAACACAAGGAAGAGCTTGGATTTGAGATTCGAGTGGTAATTCTAAATCAAATTGGAGGATTATGTTTATTTAGGTATGATTTTTTATCCTTGAAACTCAATTCATCAATGAGCAAAGATTCAAGGTGGTATTCAAAGAATTCTATAAGTTGGGTTTTCTAAATTGAACTCTTGCCATGAGTTCTTGCATTAAAGGATTTAAATCATTGAATATTCATTGAATTGTTGATAATTAGATTATTTTAATTCAATTAACTTGTCATCCCATGAAATTGATGAACCCTAGTTTTTGACTAATATATGGGTTTTGTTATGTTTATCTAATGCTTATGAATTCTTATGTAGTTTTCCATGGGTTATTGAGTGATATAAGAATTGTAATCAATTGATGTCTAATTGGTCTTATATTGATAATTCTATATTTAATTGACCCATATTCCTTGATTATTGATATAAATGCATTGAATTATTGTTTATGGTCATGGGTAAGGGCCTTATGTTATTGATTTGGATGATTTAGACATGGATTGAAGTGGAGAGAATAGATTGGTGGTACGCTTCCCTAATTATCTTTATTTTATTTTCATTAGACTTAAGTTATTTTTTGATTGGTATGGTCCACTTAATGTGGCCGTGCTATGTTCTTTACTTGCAAATGATGTGGCCTTGTCGACGTTACTTTATGTATTATGATGATCATGGCCTTGTCGGCAAAATACTTGAAGTATTATGATGATTTTTGTATTTGGTTTATGTTAAGTATGATCATATATATATACATGTGATTAAGTGAAAGTATGTGTTCCTCTATTGATGTTAGGTGATCATGTTAGACTATGACTATGTCTTATGTGTGTAGCCTTATAGTTGGTGCATGAGTGTTCCTAATTGGCTATATGAGTCTATTATTGTTACATTAATTATGTTATAGTAATGTAAAGGATGACATAAGTATGATAAGTGTCATTCCTAAGTGCTTTAAAGAATGATATGCTATTTGTGATAAAGTAAAGAATGTTGTGTCTTGTTTTGGTAGACTTGTGTCCCTTACTTGATACATGTATAAATGATATCTGAATACGAGATATCTTGACTAGGTAGAATTAGTGCACCCTTTTCATGCATGAATGAATGATATGTGATACCTTAAATTATGTTAAGAAGGTCATGTAAGTCGAACATTAAACGTAGAGGTAAAGTTATGTTATTGGAAGTCAAGGGTCGTAATGGTACCCTTCATATAAATGATGAAAGACTTAGTGTTGATTGGATGGAATTACGTCATATCATCCTTAGGAAATTCATATTGATCTATCTTAGTCTCCATTGAACGGTATCCCTAGTGTACCTTAGTAAGGTTAATGTGATTGGGTTATGAAATAGATAAGGAACCTCATCATGCGAATTACTCTATGAGAACAAACGCTAGCACTAAGTGAGTATGTCATGGTAAGTATCTCTACTTCAGACGAAGACTAGATTACAATGTACCTCTACTTGAGAATGCGACTAGAGTACATAAAAGCCCTTCATATTTCTTAATCATGCGCCTATATGGGATGTGTCCTAGTCTTTCCTTGGAAAGTAGAACCATCTGATGGGAGTAGGTTAGAATTATGGATTCAATGTCCAGCTATCATGGTCTATGTCGGTTATTTCCTATTCTCATCATATGGGATACCTACTATTATTAGAGAAGTTCAATGAAGTTTAGCTGGTGGTATGGGATGCTTTCTTGACATTGCACAATAGGCTTTCCAGCTATTAGTGAGAGTCCCTATGTCTTGTCAAAGACCATTACTTTAATGTCATTATGTGATGAATGATTAATAAATGAACTAAGGAATGTAATGATTTAGGTTAAGAAAACATATTAATTGAATAAGTACTTATCTAGAGTTGTTAAGGGTCATCTAGTTAAGGTGTGAAGGGGGCATTGGAATGGTCACTTCATATCTTTCCTAGATATATCTTAAGAATGACTCTAATTATGGAGGTTGGTTGATTATGTAGACACGATCTAAGCCTTAGGTAGACTTAAGGATTATTTAGGTAATCTTGAAGAGGTCAATCATGGACATTATCTTCTTGATTTACTTAAGTAAGTCTTTTGATAATCTTTGGAAGGAGAATGTAATATCATCTATATGTTGTTGTATTAAGTGAGAACGATTCTATCTTAGGTAGTCAATAGGATCACTGAAGTTTGTGTGTAAGGGTTTTTATGGGTGCTCTCTTCACAACTCGCTCAAATGACACTTAGAATCACCTTTGGTAGGAAAAATCTCATGTTCTTATATTGGTGTATTATGAGTGTGTATAATTCATTATAGGTGGTCTTAAGTATCATTTAGGTGTGCCTAAAGAGGTTGTATGGGTAGTCTCTCTTTTTCTTAATTAGGTGAGTCTTAGGATACATTTTAGTGAGAGTTCTACATTCTAGAAGGTGTCTAAAGTGAAGATCAGAAAATATAACTTTAATAGTGAAGAAGTTCACTGTTCAGTGAAGTAGTTTCCTGTAATGTTGCTCCTAAAAATATGATAAATTGTGAAAGTGATATCTTATGTGTCTCTAAGGTGTTTAATTATATTATTATTATTGTTATTATATTAGGATATTTAAATCAAAAGAAGAATATTTCCAATAAATGTCTGTTCTCATTTTTTTATGCATTATAACATACTTAGTACAAGTGTTTGTACTAATTCAATACATTATGTTATCACTAAAGGTGTAGGTGAAAGGTGAGAAGGATCGTGAAGGAAAGCTTTGATTCAAGAGAAATTCAAGAAAAGTTGAAGTATGTCCTCAATTGACTCAAGGGCATATATATGTCTTTTATTTCAAAGTGTTGTAATAGACTAAGTATTTACATATTAGTATTGTATGGGATATGTCCCAAAGTGATCTCGTGTCTAAGGTTTGATGAAATGAGACTTAATATTTCGTATGAGTTTTATGTGGAAGAGTTTTAAAAGACATATTTAATGTTTATGAAAAGTTTTAATTCCGCACTACTTTACATATGTATATATGTGATGAACGATACGAAAGGGTTTGTACAAGACCTCCGAAAGGTCAAGTACGCTGGTTGCACTCTTAGAGTGGCATATCTTCTAAGGTTTGGTCTCGGGAAGTGACAGAATAGAAGGAAAAGATAAGAATAACAACCAGCGTACTACTTAACTCATTCTCCCCCACTTAGAATGTAAAACCATCTATGAAAAAACAAAACAACCATCAGGAATTATGACTTACAGGGGGCTTCACTCCTGATTAGTTTCGTCTTTAGGTCGGAGTGCATAGAAACGATTCTTTTTTGGAGCTTTAGGATCCTAACATCCATAAGGATTTTGGTTGACCTCTTTCCTCTTTTCCTTGAGGTTAGTGCAATCTCTCTTTTTCTGACCGCTATTACCACACCCAAAGAAACCATCGGTTCCGTCAAGATACTTAACAAAGTGTTGTTTTCCACAAGAAAAAACACCTAGACCTCTCAAATGCATGGTCACCTCCTTGGAATTTTTGAGGGAAATCCTGTCCTTGTTCCCTATGGAAGTGTCTTGGTTATAGAACCTCTGATTATACTTGCGTTGACTTTGTTCATCCGACCTAGGCCTCTTTACATCCCTATTAATTTTCATAAGCTTAGACTCCTCAATTTTGTTGATCTTACCATCACAGACTTATTCGTTCTATCCCTAGGGTTGGCTACCAAATGTCACAACTGGAATCTAGACCCCTGACGAGACGGGTGTGTTTGACCTGTCAGAGTTCGCAGACAAGCCAACATACGTTATACTTACTTCATCTAGGTTAATTTTAGTGGAAAATTTGAACCTTTTGTGTTCTTATTTCATGAGAAACGTATTATACTTAACATCATAGGCGTCACAAATCAACCATTTAACATAGAGATAATCAAATGAAAGAAGTAGTTCATTGCATTAAATGTATTCTTGCAAAAACGGCACCAACAAAAGTCTGAAATGAAATGGGAAATAAGACACTAATGGAACATGATCCACTATCTAAAGCCTACATGTAATCTAGATAATAATGGTAGACATCCTCGAAAGCATGAGGACCTACAAAGTCCGGATGTAAGCTCCACGTGCGGATAGCTGCAACGTCGTACTGTAAGCTCTAACATTCACCTGTGCCTGCACCTAAGGAATATACAGTTGTATGTGATTAGTACACACTTGTACAAAGTATGGGTATATGCAAGCACACTCCAAGGATATGCATGAGTAAGAATAGATCCTTTCTAACAACATGATTTATGGAAAGTCAAGTCAGTAGACTTAAAAAATTTGGATTAGGAAAGTTAGTGGACCTACCAAATTTGGATTTTGAAAGTCATGCCATGAGAGTAACATGCATCATCATTCGTATCATATTGCACACAGTATAACCCTTACACATAGCAAATAACATATTGCATATAGCACATAACCCTTCATATCATTCGTTCAAATTCCATGAAACTTTGGAATCATTGACTTTACATCAAGACTTCCAACAAATGAGGGCTCAACATATGGGACCTCAAATAGGGATCCTTCTTTAGCTAACACAGATTATGTTTCATTCATTCATACGTAAATCACTTCATACATTCATAAGCTAGTGTAAACACCAGCTACACCTAAGATGTAGTTTAAGAGTTTCATCGGGTTAGTTGTGCAATGACCAAGAATAACCTAGTGTCATTACTTAAGTCTAGCTCACCTCTTGATTATCCTATCCTAACAGCTTTGGTATCATTGTTTTCATTATGTGCATCATTTGAGGCTAGACTCATTCATTCATGAGGAACTATAACTTTAACCGACATATATCATCTGTGCATCATGAAATCCAATGTCTCCCCCACACCGAAAAGAGTGGAATCACTAGCAAAAGTGAACCAAAACATGCTAGCGTACATGGGAATTGAACTCCTCCAGATCCCTATATTTGAACTATGGGTTCGAAGACAAGGAGATAATAGGATACCCATATCCAGCATGCAGGACAATCTCATCTTATGAGAGTTAAGTGAACCTCTGTCCTTCCCTAAAGAAGGCATCACCGCTCATAGCTAGTCTATCGGTGTTCAGCTTAAAGTTCCATTACATTCAACTCATATGTCATGGAAGTTAGGTTCTAGTATGAGGACATCATAGCTCAATATATTATTTCTCATCTCATCATTTGTATTAAGTGTATATTAATATCAATACTTTCATCGGAGTGTTCATAGATATAGGTCTTTTCATTAACTTTACAGTCTCATAGGTGAGTACGTTTTGGTAACATTTACTTAGGATCATTTGAGATTGCTCTCATCTTATACATTCGACTCTTATCATGTTGTCACCACATTCACTAACTTTAGCACATTTTCTCATCAAAATTATTCACCCCTTATTACGTGAATGTTCATTTAATCATATGCCAATGCACTTGGCCATTTAGTGTGTTTCACACTCTTACTTAACCCTCCTAGGGTTTCATCATTTCATTGCCTACATCTTAGATTCACTTACTTTTAAACGTATGCTAGAATTATGGGTCTATACATACAAGCTATGAGGATTCATTCAGAGTTCATGTATGTGATTCATATCATCCTAAGATTATGCGGTACAAGACCTACGCATCTGGTATGTATGCCAAGGTCTTGATTTCGGTCTATGTGGGCAACATTACTTTGAACATTTATTCACGTATGACTTATGCATCCCTACGGAATTTGGGCAAGGGAACATTGTTTCGAATCCCTTAGTTAACAAGTACATAGTTTTTATTTATTCTATTTTTATCCATACTGCTTGGGGACCCAAGATCGAACCCAACGCCTTCATTTTATTTTTCCTTATTTTTCTTTTTTGTTATTCGTTTGCCTTGGGATTGATCCCCCACAACATCATTTGTTTTATTTTCTGTTTTTCCTTGACTTCTCCAAGTTGACCTTGATGGTATGGGATTGAATACCCATGGCTATACTTTATTTTTATTTTTAATTCCATTAATCAACCTAGAGGTTGTGGGTTTGATACCCACACGCCTCAACCTTTATTTTCTTTTAAATCCTTATGTCTGACCAAGAGGTTGTGGGTTCGAATCCCACTCCTCTCATTTTTTACCTTCATAGTTTCATTTTCCTTTCAAGATCACGTTTAGGATCCCCCTTACCACATTCTTTAAACATACATTATTCTAAGACTTTTAACAAGTTGAAGTCACGGGTTCAATCCTCGGTGACCTCACTTATTTAATTAAATAATTAATTACATATTTAGGGTAATTACGATACTAACTTTAGCCTGTAAAATGACCATTTTACCCCTAGACCCTCCAAACAGAAGATTTCCCCTTTTTAAGTTCGGTAAAGATTCATCCAGGTAAATCTTAAAATTCGAGAGCCCTAAATGGCTAGACCCAACCTTTCCTAGATCAACTAACTACCGAAATAGTTGGCTTTGTTGTCTCAAGGGTTCAGAGGTCTGGTTCTACGCGCATCAATCCGTGTGAACAAGGTCTAATAATAGGCCTTCTAGACACATAAAGCATTACTTAGCATATCAATTTTTAGGGTTGTTACATTATCCCCCCCCCCCTTAGGAATATTAGTCCTCAAATGACATTACTAACTATCTAGCGTAATGCCAGTTAGATCATAACATTGTTTCTGTACACAATCAAGAAAAAACCAACAAAGAATGGAGAGATAATGAAACCTAGACTTAAGAGTAGGAAGTCTAACCTCAAGGGCTGAAAAGACGAGGTAGCGGGATATCATATCGGCCTCGGCCTCCCACGTAGCACCTTCAACAAGATGATTTCTACAATACCTTTACTTTGGCAACCTCTTTGTCCCTTGGCCGCTTGATCTATAGGTCTAAGATCTCAATTGGTACTTCCTCATAGGACAAGTCTTCCTCGACTCCCAAACCTTAAACAGGTAGAATCAATGCTAGATCACCCAGGAACTTCTTTGACATAGATACATGAATGACTGGATAAACAGAAGCTAACCCCGCAAGAAAAGCCAATTCATAGGTGACCTCACCCACTAAAGGTCGTTTTCTGTTGTCTACATAAGACTTCTGCCGACTGTAGGTAGTGGCCAATCTGTCCTAATAACTCTTACCTTCTCTAAAGCCTCATTAATGATCCACGGACCCAAAATGGATGACTCTCCCACCTCGAACCACCCCACTGCAGACCTTCACCTTCTACCATACAGCGCCTCAAACGGTGCCATCCCAATGTTGGAGTAATAGATATTATTATAGGATAACTCTATCAAAGGCAGATGGTCGTCCTAGCTACCCCTGAAGTCGTCCAAACACGCCCTCAACATATCCGCCAATGTCTTAATGGTGCGCTCTGTCCGCCCATCAGTCTGAGGATGAAAGGTAGTACTAAGTTCAGCTGTTTTCTAAGCTCTTCTTGAAGGATCTCAAAAAATGTGAATTGAACTGAGCTCCTATATCTGAAATGATAGACAAAGGTATCTCATACCATCTCACAATCTCATCAATGTAAAGTCTCTCATAATCCTCGGCTCAGTAAGTAGATTACACGGGGATAAAATGAGTACACTTAGTCATTCTGTCTACAATAACCCATATGGAATCATGTTGTCTCCTAGTCTTATGAAGAACAACTACAAAGTACATATTAATGGCCTCCATTTCCAAGTAAGAACCTCAATAATCTGAGTAAGACCGCCAGGTTTAAGATGTTCTTCCTTAACCTGTTGACAATTATGACACTTGGCCACCTATTATGCAATGTCCTTCTTTATGCCATCCCACCAATAGATCTACTTAAGATCATGATAAATCTTAGTGGAACCTGGATGTATGGAATTTCTGGAACCATGGGCCTTTACAATAATACTGGTCCGCAAATCATCCACATCTGGTACGCACAGCCTGTCGTGGTACCTAATTATGTCGTTATCTCCAAAAGCAAATGACTCATTCATCTTAACCGACACTGAGTCCTTGAGCTCCATCAACACCGGATAAAGATGCTGCTCTCCTTGACATCAACTACTAAGGATGATTCAGAAATAGGATAAACTAATAAACCCCCACTAGTTGAGTCAACTAACCGCACACCCTGTCTGGCCATGATCATCCTACTCAAAGAATCAATTACAACATTAGCCTTACTTGGATGGTAGTGTAAATTCAAGTCGTAGTCCTTCAACAGCTCCAACCACCTCCGGTGACGTAGATTTAACTCCCTCTATTTGAACACGTACTGGAGACTTTTGTGGTCTGTGAATACATCCACATGCACTTCATACAAGTAGTGCCTCCACAATTTTAGTGCAAACACCATAACTGCCAACTCCATGTCATGAGTGGGATAATTTTTTCATGAACCATCAGTTGTCTAGACGTATAAGCTATTACTTTACCACCCTGCTTAAGAACACAACCCAAAAAAATCGTAGATGTATCACAATAAACAGTATAATTCTCACCACACTTAGGTAAAGTAAGCACCGGGACTGAAGTGAGTCTCAATTTGAGCTCCAGGAAACTCTTTTCACAAGTCTCCGTCCATTCAAACCTGGCTTTCTTTTTAGTGAAAGTTGTCAGTGAGGCATCAATGGATGAAAAACCCTCACGATCCTGCGATAATAACCATCTATTCCCAAGAAGCAACAAATATCTGTGGGAATAAGAAGTTTTGTCTATTTCTTAACAACCTTAGTCTGCTTGGGGTCTACCTCCGCATATTTGTCCGACACAACATGACCCGGGAAGGTCACTAATCTAAGCCAGAATTCACACATGCAGAATTTGGCATACAACTGATGTTTTCTAAGTACCTGCAAGGTTAGTCTCAAATATTGTTCATGCTCTTCCTTGGTCTTAGAGTAGATAAGAATATTATCGATGTATACTATGACGAAAGAGTCAAGCTATTCAAGAAATACCCTGTTCATGAGATCCGTAAATGCAGCAGGTGCATTCGTGAGACCAAATGACATAACTAGGACCTCATAGTGACTATAACGGGTATGAAAGGCTGTCTTTGGGATATCTCCATACCTAACCCCGAGCTCATGGTACCCTAAACGTAGATCAATCTTCGAGAAGGAAGTAGACCCTTGGAGATAGTCGAAAAACTCATCCATTCTTTGAAGTGGATACTGATTCTAGATAGTGACTTTGTTAAGTTGTCGATTATCGATGCACATTCTAAGGGTTCGATCTTTCTTTTTCACAAACAACACTGGAGAGCCCCAATAGGATATGCTCGGTTGAATGAAAGCCTTATCAGTGAGATCTTTTAACTACAGCTTCAACTCTTTGAGTTCAGCTGGAGCCATTCTCAAAGGAGGAATTGAAATTGGTGAAGTATCGGGTTCTAAATCTCTTTAGGGGGAGGAACTCCAGGCAAATCATCAGGAAATACATCTTGGAACTCAGTTACTACAGGTACTGAGTCAATGGAAGGAATTTCATGATCTAAATCATTAACACTCACAAGATTATATAATAACCCCTTGGACATCATTTTATTGGCCTTAAGGTTCGAAATCAAGGGATTAGGACAAGCCAGTCCATGCAAATAATAACATCAAACTCATGCATTGGTAACTCAACCAAGTCTGCACACATAGTCTTACCACTTATAACTATTGGGAAATCCTTGTATACTCTATCAGTTCTTACATTTTCGCCTAACGGTGTACTAACCACTATAGGATCATTCGGAACTTCTGGTACTATCTAAAAAGTGACAGCAAGCAAAGGAAGTTAAAAATAAAAGCGTAGACCCTAGAGCAAGTAAAGCATAAACAAAACTTGAGAATACTTGCAGCATACCTGTGACCACATCAACGAACTTCTCCTGCTCCTCCCTGCCCTTAAAGTCGCAGAACATGTTCCTCTTTGAAGGCTCGGCTGCTGCTGCATCATGTGGAATAGGCCTAGGCTTAACATTACCTCCATCCTGACCTATTTTTTATGGGCATTCCACAACCATGTGCCCACTCTGACCGCAACTGAAATAGGCATTAATGCCCTGTCTGCACTCTCCACTGTGAGCACGGCATCGCTTAGCACAGTCCTTTCTGGGATAATGCATCTCACCTTCATTGCCCTTCTTGGGCTCGGGTCTGCCTCAACTTGGTCTTGTACTCCTTTGAATGTTAGAGTTCCCTGAACTCTGTTTACCCTCTTTAAATCTGGGCTGCTCACAGACGCCAAAGTTATTTTTGCTGCCCCCATTGCTAGTACCTGCCTGTTCATGAGGGTTAGGCCTCCTATCATCACGGAGGCCCCTTTTCTTCCGGCTGTCATCCACCTGCTTTACATGCACCATCAACATGGAGAGGTTCATTTTATCGAGGAACATCGCAAACTGATAGTCCTCCTCAAATCTGTGATGATTATTGTGAGGAACCTAGTCATCTCATCCCTGATGTTAGATACAAGGGAAGTAGTAAACCAGGATAGTATAACAAACTTCAGGGAATACTCCCTGGCTGTCATTGTTCCCTTCTTAAGGTTTATAAACTCCTTAATCCTATCCTCCCTCATCTCCATGGCGAAGAATGTCTCCAAGAAAAATGTCTTAAATAGCTCCCAAGTGACCGGAACTACACCCAACACTCGGCTATCCTGCCACATCTTGCACCAAGTCTGTGCAACATCCTTAAGATGATAGGAAACAAACTCATCTTTCTCTATATTCGTGTCTCCCATGGCTACCAAAATCTTATGTACCTCATCCACAAACTCCTAGGGATATTCTAATGGCTTGGACCCTTTCAAAATAGGAGGATTCTTCCTCGTGAAGTCTAATAGACTGTCAGCCATGCTACGAACCGGTGGTTTTTCCATTTTAACATTCTACTGGTTGACCTTTTCAGTTATGGACTGGGCTTTCATAGTGATGGCCTGTGATATATGGGCCAGAGATGCCCGCACCTACGCATTAGTAAATCCAACAGGTTAACCGACAGAGCCACTTCTTTAACTAGATCCTGGGGTGGAACCTGATTGTCCTCAGCAGCTGCTCCTCCTCTCATCTAACCAATGGTTCTCTTAGTATTCATTCTATGAAAACAAAAAGTATTGATGTTTGACACGCTCATAACATCAAGAAATAATACATTCGGAAAAGGCACGATAAGATTAGAAGAAGGGAATTTTTCTACACATCATGCAGTCTCTATTTCAGGATAGTGGTGCACTTAACTATCATGACTTAGAAACTAATCAATGTAGTTGCTGTGAACATATTATCTTCAAATATAACCTAGGGCTCTGGTACAAACTTTTTCTAGACCGGAATATAGACCCTAGACGAGACCGGCGTCTTTAACCTCTCAGAGGTCGCAGACAAGTCCACATTCATCATACTTACTTTATCTAGGTTAATTTTAGCAGAAAAATTGAAATTGTTTTTTGTTATTTCATGAGAAACATATTATATTTAACATCATAGGAGTTCATAAATCAACTATCTAATGTAGAGATAATAAAATGAAAGAAGCAGTTCATAATTGTATTAAACGTATTCTTTCCAAAATGGCAACAACACAATGTCTGAAATGAAATGGGAAATGAAACACTAGTGGAACATGCTCGACTAAATAGAGCCTAAATCTAAGCTAGGTAATAAAGGTATACATCCTCGAAAGCATGAGGTCCTACCATGTCCTGAAGCATGCTCCACGTATAGATAGCTGCAACGTCGTACTGTAAGCTCTAACGTCCACCTATTTCTACACCTAAAAAATATAGAGTTGTATGCGATTAATACACACTTGTACTAAGTATGGGTATATGCAAGCACACACAAAGGACATGCATGAGTAAGAATAACTCTTTTCTAACAACATGATTTATGGAATGTCAAATATGTAGTCATGCAAAATTTGGATTAGGAAAGTTAGTGTACTTGCCGAATTTGTATTTGGAAAGTCATTCCATGAGAGTAACATGCCTCATCATACGTATCATATTGCACACAACACATAACGTCTTACATATAGCACATAACATATTGCATATATCACATAACATCTTTCATATCATTCGCTAATCATTGGAATCAAGGACTTGACATCAAGACTTCCTAAAAATAAGTGCTCAAAATATGGGACCTCAACTAGGGAGTCTTCTTTAGCAAACACAGAGTTTTCTTCATTCATTCATACGTACTTCACTTCATACATTCATAATCTAGTGTAAGCACCACCTATACCTAGGATGTAGTTTAAGACATTCATAAGGTTTGTTGTATGACCAGGAATAACCTAGTGTCATTACATAACTCTAGATCACCTCTTGATTATCCTATCCTAAAACATTTAGTATCATTATTTTCATTATGTGCATCATTGTAGGGTAGCCTCATTCATTCATGGGGAACATTAACTTTAACCGGCATAGATCATTTTAGCATCATCAAATCCAGTGCCTCCCCCACAGCGAAAAGAGATGAAATCACCGGCCAAAGTGACCCACCACATGCAAGCTTAAATGGGAATTGAACCCCAAAAGATCCCTATATTGGTAGTACATGTTCGAAGAGTAAGAGATATAAGGAGACCCATACATGGCATGTCGGACAATCTTATGCCATGAAAGTTACGTGAACCTCAGTCCTTCCCGAAAGAAGGCATCACCTCTCATATCTTGTCTATCGGTGGTCATATATAAAGTTCCATTACATTCAACTTATACTTCAGGAATGAGGACATCATAGCTAAATAGATGATTTATCATCTCATCATTAGTATTGAGTGTATATTAATCTCAATACTTTCATTAGAGTGTTCTTAGAGACTGGTCTATTCATTAACTTACACTCTCATAGGTGAGTACGTTTTGTTAACATATAATTAGTCTCATTTGAGATTGATCTCATCTTTTACATTAGCCTCTTATCATGTTGTCACCACATTTATTAACTTTAGCACATTTTCTCTTCACAATTACTCACCCCTTATTATTTTAATGTTCATTTCATCATATGCCAATGCACATGGCCATTTAGTGTGTTTCACACTCTTACTTAACCCTCCTAGGGTTTCATCATTTCATTGCATACATCTTAGGTTCAATTACTTTTAAACGTATGGTAGACTTATGGGTCTATACATACAAGCCATGAGGCTTCATTCATAGTTCGTTTAATTCATTCATATCTTCCTAAGATTATGTGGTACAAGACTTATGCATCTTTTATGTATGCCAAGGTCTTGATCTCGATCAATGTGGGCAGCATTACTTTGAACATTTATTCACGTATGACTTATATATAAATACGGAATTTGGGCAAGAAAACCCGGTTTCGAATCCCTTGATTTTGGACTTACATTCTTTTTATTTATTCTATTTTATCCATACGGCTTGGGGACACGAGATAGAGCCCCAATGCCTTTGTTTCATTTTTCCTTATTTTACTTTTTTCCTATTCGTTTGTCTTGCGACCTAGAGGTTGTGGGATCGATCCCCCACACATTTCATTTATTTTCTTTTTTCCTTGACTTTTCCAAGTTGACCTTGAGGGTATGCGATCAAATACCCACATCCTCACTTTATTTTTCTCTTTAATTCGTTTAATCAGCCTATAGGTCGTGGGTTCGATTCCCACAGACCTCAACCTTTTATTTTATTTCCATAAGTCTAACCAAGAGGTTGTGGGTTCCAATCCTACTCCTCTCATTTTTTATTTTCATAGTTTCATTTTCCAATTAAGATCACGATTCTAATCCCCCTTACCACATTATTTTAACTTACAATATTCTATAACTTTTAACAAGGTGAGGTCACAGGTTCAATCCTCAGTGACTTCACTTATTTAATTCTTCATTTATAGCATTTTAACCCACTTTAACTGACCGAAACACATCAATATGTATCTGGAAATTTTGTAGTTTTTCAGCATCTTTTCCATCAATGTTACACTTTACTTAATAGGGTAATTCCTTATTCATATAGAACGTCTTAGGTGAATTTTTATGGATTCATTTAACCATGAGTTTCTCACTCAAATTAGCCACATTACACTTGATATGAACATCGCGATTTACATACGTTTCTGCACGTAAAATTACAACCATAACATATAATTTTTAAACCTCAAACCGAAGGTAATCGTCATGGCTAACATTGCACACACATACATATATTTTCGGAAAACATAAGTTATCATTCATACGATTCCAAACACACATTCATGAACATAATCATCACGAAACCACATTAAATGCCTAATATCCACCAGTAAACATACCCAACCTATGAATCAATGGGAGATAGTGACAGGGACATGCAACGGTAAACAATCCCAGTTTTCGGATTACAATTGACTTAATCTTAAGGGTCTCTTGTGAAATGGACCAAGAGTAAGAAAACCCATACCTTTTATGTGGTTAAAAGCTTGAATTGCTTCCCAAAACCTTCTCCGAAAATCACGTCCAAATCCCCTCAACTTCCACACCAAATCGACGAAATAATCCTCCTTTTTGCCCTACATTTTTTATTAGCTTGTTTTTCTTATATTTTCGTTTCAATTCTTCAAGTGTGAAGAAATTTAGTAATTTTTCTGCTTTAGTATTTTTGCTTTTAAGAGAAACACGAAACAAGAAGAGAGAATGATCGTGAAGGAGATATATTGACGTGAGAGAGTGAAACGTGAAAAGTAGTTTAAGCTTAGGTAAGGACTTAGTCAAAACTAAGAATCTTTCAACCCTTAAAAAATATGATTTTCCTTTTTATTAAATAAGCTAATAAATATTATTTAGTTACTTTAATTTACCAATTAAAATAAAAAAATTTAAGTCATTGCTTCACCTAGGTTCGAACCTGGGTGGAGCAAGACTTCACTCAAAGGCTAATTTTTGGCCCTCTCTCCCCAAATTGCCCCCCACCTTATTAATTAAATAATTAATTACATATTTAGGTTATTATGATACTACCCGTAGCCTTGAAAAAGACCATTTTAACCCTAGACCCTCCAAACATAAGATTTCCCCTTTTTAAGTCCTGTAAAGACTCATCCGGGTAAATCTTCATATTCGGGAGACCTACATGGCTGCACCCAACCTTTCATAGCTCAATTGACTCGCCAAGTTAGTTAAGTTGGCTGTCGCAAGGGTTCGGAGATTTGGTTCTACGCGCATAAATCCATGTGAACCCGATCTAATCATAGGAATTCTAAGCATTATTTAGCATATCCATTTTTAGGGTTGTTACACCAAAGTTGGGTCACTCTTAGAGAGTTGGGGGAATTTGTGATAATACCTATTCACACTCATTCCCCCTTGACAATGTTTCATGAGTTCCACCAAACGTTCTCTCCCTCAACTTTATAGGGAAGAACCTATAAGGAAAGGTCGTCTTGAACACTTCCCAATTTATCGGACCCTCCCATATGGGACTCTCATCCCTTCTTTGCTCAAACCACACTTGTGCCACATCTATTAGTTAATAGGCGGCTAGTTTTTCTTTTTTCCAAGGGTTCACACCCATAGAATCCACCACCATGAACATCTCATCTATGAAGCCTTATGGATCTTCATCCACTTTAGTGCCATGGAATGTTGAAGGGTTCATCCTCATAAAATCCTAGATATTAGAAACGAGAGTACTTGCATTAGGTTGAGATCAACCTCCTAGGTTAGCTTGGGTACCACATGATTAGTTAGGACAAAAGCTTAATTTGTAATGAGTTGGGTAAAATCCCAAAGGTCAACCCTTATCTCCACATTAGTCAAATCCCCCTTAACATAGGGAGATTGAGTACCTTGGGTACTTGAGGCTTTTGACACTTGTGGAGGAACCGCCTCATTCACATCCTCTTGGTCAATTATAGGGACTTTCTCGCCACGGGTAGGAATAATCTCATTAGCTACTCCGCCTTGCTCCCTTTCTAGCGAATGTCCTTCTCATATTGATGTTGTATAAACACAAAATAAGAGGTTAAGAAAATATGCTTATAGAACTCAACTCTATGGCACGACAGTAGTGTAGTGAAGAAAGTGAAACTTTTATCGCCTTATAGACTCTCTCTCTTGGATGTGTCGCGACTCACACAGTTGAACAAGACTGTATTAGAAGTGGCTTGTGAGACTTTTGACCGTAAACTATTTCCCACTACCTTATTCTTTCATACCAATTTTGTAACGACAACCAAGTACACCCTAGAGGATACAGTACTATTGAGTCACCATACGGCGAATTTGACCTCACAGAGGTCTTGCATAAACCTTTTAGCTATCATTCATTACATAAGAATGAAAAGTCGAGTTGAATTAAAATATTTTACAAAAATAATAATAAGAAACTCTTTTATAAAATTAAGGAAGAAGTCTCATCGTCACAAGCCAAATTAAAGACATATCTTAAATATCTTAGGGTAACGACCAATTAACATTTAAAGAAAATACATAATAAGTCTTATACATGTCTTAAAAAAGAACAAATGAAACATAGACCATGTCCTCAAATAAATGAAGGCATACCAAGTCTTGAGAGAGTCAACTTCTCAATGCTTTCCATCTAGGAACCTTCACTTGCCTTCAATCTATACTTATAGATTATATAAAAGTATGGGGTTAGTACAAATATTGTACTAAGAATGGTGTTATGCAAAAAAGCATAGAAAAGTATGGGGTAAGTACAAATATTGTACTAAGTATGGCGTTATACAAATACATTCAACAAAGGACATTTTAGTTGAAACAAACCTTTCATGATCATTTAGTAAAACTTCCATGAATAAAGTGAAAATACATCATATAGATTATCGCTTAGAACATAAGGTAAAACTTCAATAAGTCCAACCTAAGGTCATACTTTAAAGTGACACTTCTGCTTCACTGTTCTCCTTAACGAAGGGTACGAAAGGGTTTGTGGTGTACAGTGACACTTCTCGAGTAGATTGGATTTTGTCCTTATGCAACGTGGTAAGGCGATAACTTATGCTTCTAGACAACTCAAAAATTGCACGAAAAGAACAACCAAACACTTGAACTTTAATAAGAAGTCGTACTGTTTTCCTTGAAAATATGGAGTCATTATCTTAATGGTGTCAATGTGGATGTATTTACCGACCATAAAAGACTTCAATATGTGTTCACTTAAAAGGAATTGAATCTCCAAAAACGAAGATAGTTGGAACTTTTGAAGGATTATGACATGAGTGTTCTCTACACCATGGCAAGGTCAATGTGGTTGCGGATTCACTAAGTCGTATTAACATGGGTAGTATGGTTCATATTGAGAAAGCTAAGAAAGAACTAGTGAAGGATGTTCATATATTGGCTCGGTTGGGAGTTCGGTTATATGATTGTCTAAATAGAGGTTTTATAGTTCATCATAATTCTGAATCATCTTTTTTGGTTGAGGTAAAATTTAAGAAATATGTTGATCCTTTATTGATGGAATTGAAGAAATTGGTTCTTGGCAATTTCAATGATTCATTCTCTCGGGAGGATGAGGTACTTAGGTACCAAGGTAGATTGTGTGTACCTGAAGTTGCTAACGTGAGAGGTCCAATATTAGAATAAGCTCATTGTTCCCGTTATTCTATTAACCTGGTGCCACCAAAATGTACCGTGATCTTCTAGAGGTATATTGGTGGGATGGTTTGAAAAGGGACATAGTAGAATTTGTGGATAGGTCCCCAAATTATCAACAAGTAATGAGTGAGCATCAAAAGTCGAGTGGTTTGACTCAAGTAATAAATATTCCTACTTGGAAGTGGGAAGACATTAATGTGGACTTTGAAATGGATTTGCCTCGGACACGTAGACAAAATGACTCAATATGGGTTATTGTGGAAAGATTGAAAAAATCCGCTCACTTTATCCTTTTTGAGTCTACTTATATAGTGGAGGAGTATGAAAAATTGTACCTTAATGAGGTAGTAAGGTTGCATGGTACCCCTTTGTCTATCATTTCAGATAGATGTGCTCAATTACCTTCTCGTTTTTGGAGGTCTTTTCAAAAAAGGTTAGGTACTAAAGTGAAGCTTAGCACCACTTTTTCATCCTCAAATGGATGGTAAAGCAGATCACGCCATTGAAACCCTAGAATATATAATAAGGAGAGTGTAATTGATTTCAAAGGAAATTAGGATGATCATACCATTGATTGAGATCTCCTATAATAATAGCTACCATACGAGTAATTCCATGTCCCCTTTTGAAGCTATCTATGGTGGGAAATATTGGTCTTTGGTTTGGTGGTTCGAGGTAGGAGAGTCTTTATTTCTCGTTCCCGATATAATCTATGACATCGTAGAGAAGGTTTTGTTTATTAGGGATCGGTTGAAAACGACCTATAGTCAGTAAAAGTCATATGCCAACAATAGAAGAAGAGATCTTGAATTTGAAGTAAGGGATATGGTCTGTTTGAAGATTTCACCCATGAAAGGGGTGATGAGATTTGGCAAAAGGGGAAACATAGTCCCGATATGTGGGCCACTATGAGATAGTAAAGTTACCAAGTGAAATAGTCCAGTACATCCCATATTTCATGTCTCCATGCTTATGAAGTTAATAGCTGACCCTGTATCCATTCTCCCTCTTGAAGGGTTAGGTGTGAATACTTACCTTGCCTGTGAAGAGGTTCCGATGGAGAAGTTGAGGAAAAAAGAGGTGGCCTCCGTAAAATTCCTATGGAGGAACCATCTTGTTTAGGAGCAACATGGGAGGCTGAGGTCAACATGAAGTTCTTTTTCCTCAATATTCTAGAAAAAGTTGAGGTTTGTAATCCTCTTACAATAAGATAATGATTAATGTTGAAATTCACTTGTTTCGCATGTTTTCGTAAAGCTTTATGTTAAAATGAATTTTTTTTGATTAATTATCTTTTTCTTAACTTGATCTTATATATATTTGCATAGTTGTCTTCAAGAAAATAGTAGGGACCATGTTATGTGCGTGGTAACTCTTGATGTTGATGTTGAGATTATGTTGATATCAAGAAGGTATCTTGTCATTATGATACACGAAGTGTTGAGCTCTTATATGTCATGAAATGTTTATTGAGTTGTCTATGTCTAATACCATGTTATGTATTGGATGGAGTTGTGAAGTACTCCTATGAACTGTGACTCATTATGATTTTTTGATATTGTTGGTTGGTCTTCTTGTATTGAGTCTTTCCACTCCCAAAGAAAAAGTTTTAGGTGTCATATGGTGACGAATGTTCCTACGGGAGTGGGGGGGATAATATAACACTCCAAAAAGTTCATGACTTATTGTAGAGCCTCACTGAATAAACAAAGCTCTAAAATATTGCTTCTAAGACTAAAATAATGTATGGAAACTAATTAGGAAGTGTTAGAGTTAAAATGTTAAAAACGACCATGACGTCCGGAGAACTGTCAAATGTATTCTAGTGTGCCATGACATGTTTCATAGGGTATTAGGATTCGTAATTTAATGAAAATTTGTGGAAAGGTGTTAAACACGTATTTTAGTGTGATTAGTTTCTAAATGTTCATATAAGATTCCCAAGGACAGTAGCCACACATGAGCCAATTGACAAGCTGTCGATGGGTGAACGACCCATCGATGGTCATCGTTTGCTAAGCCATAGATTATTCCCAAAAAATTCTGAAAACTGAGTCTCTAATTCAAACCACAGATGTCCAGGATAGTTCGTAGCTGGATTGACACCCCAATGATGGGGAGCCATCGATTGACGGCTTGGTTCACTGCCAAGTTTCTGTCAAGGTTAGTAAAATTAGTTAGTAAATAAATTAGTTAAATAGGGGTTAAAGGGTAGTTAAATAAGTTATTTAAAGAATATAAAAGGTCATAAAACATTAAATCCACTTAACACCCCATTATTTCCCAAACACACATCTCTCTAGCTTCTCTCTCCACAATCTCCGGCCTCCATTGAATAACACTATATCTTCAAAAAGAGGACAAATTAACCAAGGATATCATATCAGGGTCGTGGCAAGATTATACCTAAGGTATGACTTGTTTCACTCTTGGAATTCCATTCCCCAAGAGGCCCTTTCAAAGATGGTTTTGAACTTCCCCATAACTAGTGTTTCAATCTAGTCATGTATTCTCTTTTCAAAATGAAATTGTTATTAAATTATCATGAATTATTCTCTTTTATCATTTTTTAATTATGTATTGATGATCGATTGTTCGCAATCACTCAAGATTTCCCCTTGAACTGTTGTTTTTCCCTAAACTCATTTTATCTTGAAAAATTCTATGGTAATTGAGGAAGATGATGATTAATAGTTATGTAGAATAATAATTGCTATGCATTACTTATTCAATTTACCTTGTTTATGTATCGTTTGGTAATTGATGTACAAGTCAATGAAAGTACAATAAGGTATGATTATTATATGACTGAATGTAGTTCGTCATGATTATAATAAGTGTTGAGTTAAAGTTTTACTCACTTGTATGCGGTTTGTAAAGTTAAAGTGTAGTTCTCACTTATGAATACCTCTGAGCTATTATGATAAGACATTCACATAGGGGTCTAGAATAGACTAATGTAATCTGGTATAATTATTACGATGATTACTAAAGGGAATAAATGTTTAGCACCAAAAGGGAATGCTAATAATTTGGAGGTCTCATATGTAGCATGTCCGACCTCCAGATTGAGTTTCTTCGCATTTAGCAAGTCTGGATTCCAAATATATGTGTTGTCTTATGAGATTGAAACCTCCGCGTTTTTCAAGTCAGGATTCTAGTAGGAATCTCTTTGACCCTTAACTATGTGTTCATCTAGGACTATAGGTTAGTGGATCTACATAGATAGTTATGTACAAATGGTTACACCTTAGGCAAGTTTTAACACTCTTTTTTCAGTGTGGGAGGAGAACAAAGGATTCCATATATCTCACATGGTCTATTGTCGGTTATTTCACCTCTATTTCAAATTATAAAGGTAAATGAACAAGTCCAGTATGTGATCTATTATTAAGGATCTTCATAAAGGTTACTGCATAGGGTAAGGGAGGGTATGGTACTTCTCTTACTCATTGCATATGTGGGACCCTAAGGGTTGGTTCTAGTGGTGTTCTCTTATGATTAAGTTTATTATGTAATATGTATGTCATGTTTATATGAATTTATGAATCAAGAATGTTATGACAAAGTATAACACTATGTTGTATAAATTTAGTAAGTGACTTAATGTGATACTTAGCTCTGGATAGGGTTATGGGGTTCTATTATTGGCATTGCAAAAGTATTGCTTTGGGTTGCTTATGTTTTGCGATAATATCATATTGGGTTTACTATAATGCTCCATATATGTGCATGTTGAGTTATTTGAAATAATGCATGGTTTTGACTAAACTGTACCTTTTCTCATGCACTTATGGTGTTATTAATGGGAATCATACTTTGTACATGTGGTTTGTACTAACACACTGTTCAAGGATGGTGTCGTTTGATCTATGTTTTGTAGTATTGCTTATGTCTAAAGACACTTATTATTTCTTATATCATTTGAGACCATTTTTGCAAGCCTATATGTATCATATGATTTTGAAGTAAGGGCTATGCCCAAATATTGTAATTCTCTTTAGATGGTTCTAATGTGAGACAATGTTATTAGAATACATTATGGATTGTCTATGATGCATAATTGAGAAGCCTATGTGTGATTCCTAAGTGAGGAGCCTATGTGAACTCCATATAAAATAAGCGAGAAGTATAAGTATACTTCACTATGTAAAAGTTTCAATTTTTTCTGCATTTTTGACCAATGATATTTAATGATAAATGTTAAGGTAGTCTAAGTTCTCTTCAAGGACGAAGACGCCAGTTACGGCTAGGGGGTGTTCCCAGGTCGCGAGAGTTGGTCTATATTGTTACATATGAGGTAGACTACACTTGTTATGATGTATTAGAATGTAAAGGAAATGTTTATGGTCTCGTGGATAGTTTACTTAGTTTATATAGGTTTATGGGGACATTTCACTAGTTTACTTGAATTGGTATTATACGTATGGTCTTATAATGTATTGATTAAATGTGGCTTATGGATTTATTATGATGTTTATCTCAAACATAAAACATGAAAATGCCTTATTATTACTATGTTGTGGACTTGACTATATTCTTGGAATATGCATGAAAATTTTTAAACTTACATAGCATGCTTATAAGTAAAATATCACTTTGTGCATGTTTTCGATAGGTTTACTTGCATATATCCAAACTTAGTACATGTGTTTGTACTAATATATATTCTCTCTATTTCTACAGTAATGTAGGTTTGGGGCATTGAAGAGTTTCAAGGCCAAATCTTAAGAATGTTTGATAGATTCCTAAGTTGATGAGTCCTCAAGTCCGAAAACAAAGCCTAACATTTTTGTTCTTAATATTTTATTAGTCTATTTCATATATTGTAAATACTTTGTTGTATTATCTTATGAGAAATTTTGTAATGTTGTAAGGATTATATTCCGAATATTGTACTCTTATAATCGATGGTTATGTCTGAGATGATATTACTGTAATTTTGAATAAACGATAAGTCTATGTATACATCATATGTGAAGTTTTAATTTTTCAGTATTTTCTTACCTATGAAATACAATGATGTATACTAAGGTCTTGTCTAAAGTCTCTTCGAAGACGAGCACGCTGGTTACGTCTAGGGGGTGCTGCTCGGTTGTGACACTTGGTACACTTAATGGAAGGATAATAAGACTTTCAGAGTGGGTCTCATAAGTTGGAAAGTCTTTAGGAGAAAATTTCTTGATAGGTTCTTTCAACTGGAGAAAAGAGAGGCAAAAGTGGATGAAATAGTGAGTGTTCGAAAGTACTCTTAGAAATTCATTAAGTTTTCTAAATATGCCTCTTCTTTGGTGGTGAATCTAAGAGATGAAATTAGTCTCTTTGTGACGGGTGTGTCCGATGATCTTGTAGAAGAGTGTCATGTGGTAATGCTTCATAATGACATGGATTTATCTCGTTTGATGGTGCATGCTCAAAAAGTTTAGGAGAGTAGGCTTAAGAAGAAAAACAGGGATGCAAACACGGCAATGCCTTGTGATGGTGATACGTCAAACAGTAAGTTTGAGATCCAAGACAAAAAAAAGTTTAAGAAGAGATTCTCCAACAAAGTTCCTTCCAATTTATAAAGGCTAACAAGGATAGAATGTCTAACCCAAAACTTCAAGAGAGAATAGTGGCGGTTCACAAAGTGAGTAACCCAAATTGTGTCAAATGTGGAAGAGGCACATCAGTATATGTTTATTGAGAAGGGATAATTGTTTCGGTTGTGGTAAGAGTCTACATGGTAATAGAGTGTCCAACGTCCAAGACACAAGGAAGTCAAAGTAACCAAGAACAAGTAAATGGTATTAACTCTGATACTCCTAAGTAGAACTGATTTTATGCTCTCAAATCTAGGGGTGATCAAGAAGATTCTTCCAATGTTGTTACTTGTGTATTACAAGTATTTTTAATTAATTTTAATGCATTGCTAGATCTATATGTTATTTTATATCTTGTAACTCCTTTAGTGGCTATGAAGATTGATGTTCTTCATGATGTCTCAGTTGAACCATTTTTGGTTTCTACCTCGTTGGGTGACTCCGTTTTTACTAAAAGGGTCTATAGGAGTTTTTTTATATTACTTTCGAAAAGAGTAATATTGGTTAATTGGTTAGAACATTATATGTTGGACATTGATGTCATATTAGAGATGGGTTGGTTACATGGTTTTTTTAAAAAATTCCAATTTCCTAATGATCCTGTTTTAGAATGGAAAGGGGGATACTAAATCCCTAGAGGTCAAATTATTTCATATGTCAAAGCTTAGAAAATTACTTATTAGGGATGTCACTATAATATTGTGAGCGTAAATGACCTTGGTTTCGACGCTCATCCTTTAGATTTGGTCCCCGTAGTGAAGGATTTTCCAAAACTCTTCGCCAACGACTTACCTAAAATTTCATTCTAATCGAAAATAGATTTCAGCATAATTTGTTGTCAGATACTCAACTCACATCTATTTCCCCTTACCCCATGGCTCTGACCGAGTTTAAAGAATTAAAATCTCAAACAAAGGATTTGCTAGACAAGGGTTGAATGCGACCAATAATATCTCCTTGGGGCGCTCCGGTATTATTTGTGAATAAAAAAGATGGGTTTCTTAGAATTTGTATTGACTAAAGACAACTAAACGAGGTCACTATAAAGATAAGTATCCTCTACCTATAACTAATGATTGTTTGACCAAATCCAAGGGGCGAGTTACTTTTCAAATATTTATTTGAAGACGCGCTATAACTAACATAGAGTTAGAGGAGTTGACATACCTCAAACGACTTTCCAAACAATTTATGGTCATTATGAGTTCCTACTCACATCTTTTGTTTTAACTACTGCGCTGGTGGCTTTTTGGACCTTATCAATAGGGTGTTTCAGAAGTATCTTGACCCATTTATAATTGTCTTAATTGATGATATATTTTTA
Source organism: Solanum pennellii (assembly GCF_001406875.1). NCBI lineage: Eukaryota > Viridiplantae > Streptophyta > Magnoliopsida > Solanales > Solanaceae > Solanum > Solanum pennellii. The sequence goes on along the minus strand of NC_028648.1, from coordinate 34,866,298 downwards.
TGATTCAATAGTGAGGGCGAACACGTGGGTCATTTTAGGATAGTATAAGAAGTCCTCAAGGGTAACAAACTTTTTTCTAAGTTTAGAAGATGTGAATTTTTGCTTAGAGTGGTTTCCTTTCTTCGCAACATTGTTTCAAGTGAGGGTATATAGGTCGATTTGAAGAAAACGGAAGATATTTAGAATTTTCCTAGACCTCTAAGTCCTACAAACATTCAAAGATTTTTAGTTTTAACCGGTTATTATCGACAATTTGTAGATGGCTTTTCATCCATTGGTTATCCTTTGGCAACCTTAACCCAAAAGAAAGTTTAGTTTGAGTGGTCGAAAGCTTGTGAAAGAGGTTTTGAAGAATTAAAAGATAAACTTACCTCCATTTAATTTTTACCTTATCGGAGGATTAATAAGGGTTTGTTGTGTATTATGACGCTTCTTGAGTAGGTTTGGGTTGTTTTCTCATGCAACAAGTTAAGATGATACCATATGCTTCTAGGAAACTGAAGGTGCATGAGAAGAACTACCGAACTCATGACTTTGAATTAGCGGTCGTGGTGTTTGCTTTGAAAATATGGAGACACTATCTATATAAAGTGCATGTAGATCTGTTCACCAATCACAAAAGCCTCAAAAAAGGGTTCACTCAAAGAGAGTAAAACCTCCGATAAAGAAGGTGGTTGAAGATTTTGAAATATTATGATATGAGTGTTCTTTACCACCCCGGGAAAGCCAATGTGGTTGTGGGTTCTTTGAGTCGGATATCTATGGGTAGTGTGTCCCATGTTGGCGATGGCAAGAAAAAGTTAGTAAAAGATGCGCGTAGATTGGCCCGCTTGTGTGTTCTACTTCATGATTCTCAAAGAGGGAGTTTCATGGTTCATCATAACTCCTAGTCATCTTTAGTGGTTGATGTGAAAGACAAGTAACATCTTGATCCTCCATTGTTGGAGTTGAAGGAATCGGTTATTAGTAAAGCTAATGATTCTTTCGCCCAAGGGGGGATGGGGAACTTAGGTATCAATGTAGGCTGTGCGTGCCAGATTTGGATGACTTAAGAAGACAAATTTTGGAGGAAGCCCATGCATGTTTCCTGATTTTCCATTCATTTGGGACACACTATGATGTACTAGGGCATGCGGGAGATATATTTGTGGAATGATTTGAGGAATCATATAGCGGAATTTTTTGCTAAATAACAAAATTGTAAACGAGTCAAGGACGAACATCAAAGATCGGGAGGTCTTTCTCAAGATATAACTATTCCCACTAGGAAGTAGGAGATGTAAATATGGATTTCATTGCGGTTTTTCCTCATACATGAAGGAAAAATTATTCCATTTGGGTAATTGTTGATAGGTTGTCTAAATTAGCTCAATTTATTCCCATCAAAGCTATTTTTTAAGTGGAAGAATATTTTAATTCTATTTTAAGGAGATTCTGGGAAAGGATGGAGTTCCCTTGTCTATCATTTTGGATAGGGGTACTCAATTTACTTCTCATTTATGGAAAGCATCCCAAAGTTGGCTATGTACAAAGGTGAAACTCAGTACCGGATTTCATCTACAAATGGATGGTTTAGCAGAACGAACAATCAAAACCTTAGAACATATGTTGGGGGCATGAGTCATTGACTTCAAGGGTAATTTGGATGACCATCTACTATTGATTGGGTCCTGACCTGGAGCACCCCCTAGGCGTAACCGATGTGTTCATCCTCAATGAGGTCTAAGACAAAATCTTAGCATACATTGTTGCATATTATAGGTAGAGAAAATGTGGAAAAATTAAAAACATTTTATATGAAGTATACATGGATTTTTCATTTAACCATATCTTAAGATTACTTAGAATTCTCTTTTAACAACATAGTCTAATATTATCTAATACATAACAATATAAGTTGGGACATGATACGCTCAAACTTACTTCTCAAATAAGAAGTAAAGCGGTCGTGTCAAGTAAATAACCCAACTAGTGAGGTTTGGATCGTTCCCACGAGGAAAATAGTCTAGACTTAACTTCAACTTGTTATTACTATTGTTTGGTCAATGACTTCCTTGGAAAGTAAAAACAATAAAAAGGGGGGTTTCTATTTCTAATGAGTGAAAATAAATAACGAACTTGAAAGAGACACTTAACAGCTTTGACAGTTCGATTTCAATCAATTAATCAAAGTAACTAGGGTTTACGTGTTCCCCAAAGGTTCATAACTTGATAATTCTAACTATAACAATTCTTTCCTAGTATCTTGCATGCAAAGTGATAAGTTATGTATTTCTAAATCCTTGGTCCGGCATCTATAAAATCTCACTCCGCACCTTGGTCCGGCTACGTGTGTTGCTTTCCTAACCCTTATCTTTACCTCATATTAAGCATCGTATTCGATATTTGACTAAGTTATTACCTCGTACCAATCAATACTAGCCTATTAGATAGTATACACTAAATCTATGTTAATAATTCTTTTCCTATTATCTACCTCCTTAGTCCGGCAAGTAGCATTAAGCGAGTTCTAACGTTGGCCATCTGTTAAAAAGACTTCTAAGCGAAAGAATTATTAATACAAGGAAGACACTATTCTAGAATTGTTATTTTAGTTAGGGTTTATCTCATTATTTGCCTATGGTTCCCACAACCCTAGTTATGGAGTTTAGTTACTCAGAGCCATAAACACAATATTCAAATATAGTACATAAGAATTCATGTACTTACTTCAATGAGGAAGAGAAATATCGAAAGTTTGCTTGATTAATCACCAATAATCACTTGCAAGAATCTCAAAGTAATCAATGATCAATAATCCAGAGTCTAATAATCTAAGAGTCTAGCTAATACTACCTAGTCTACCAATATGGAGTATCTCAATCTAAGAGTCTAACCTAACAGAGTCTAACCTCAAAAACAAAGTTTTTCAAACTATTTATTAAAAATAAAAACCTAATTAAACAAGGACTCTATTTGCTGGAAATCTGCCAAAATGCGGCTGGGTCGACGGACCACGCGACGGACCGTCGTGGTCACGACGGACCGTCATGGACTCCGTCGTCCCATACTTGTGCAATTTCTTCTGCTGCTCTCTTCACCACCCTCGATGGCAAGTATGACGGACCGTCATAGACACAACGGTCCGTCGAGGGTCTTCGTTTCAAAACACTTCAACTCTTGGAATCTGGGTACTGGGATCACTTCTCTGAACTTCATGACGAACCTGGAGGACGGACCTTCATAAGCACGACGGACCGTCACAAGCTTCGTAACGCCACACTTGGTCAGACTTCCCCATCTTCCTTCAGCAGCTTCACTACGCTGCCACCTATGGACCGTCACAAGCACGACGGACCGTCATAAGCTCCGTAGGTGGTCTCTTCTGCTTTTGTTCGCTCAAAATCTCCGCATTCAGCTTTGGACAGATTTCCTGCAAAACAAAGAGAAACTTAAATAAAAATTAGCACAAAAAGGCTTTCGGACACACTAAACTTAAGGAAAAAGCATTAATTATACCGTGAAACCACGGTATATCAACACCCTCAACTTGAATTCGTTGTTTGTCCTCAAGCGACACACTATGACTCACTACACAATCTTTGTACAATAGTCTCCATGTTTTATCCTTTGCAATCATTTGGCTATCAATCCTGATTAATCTCATCAAATCTATGTATGCTATCACTATTAGGCTTGAATTTTGGGGGATCAGAACATGACAAAGACTCACCATGCATTAACACCTATCCTCTTCAATTTCTCACCGAGGTGCTAACAATTTCGGTATTGCAACTAGTGTCCTCACTTTAGAACAAAATCCTCCTTTTTCACACAATGATTTCAGTTTGAGTATAAGGATTACTTTTCAACACTCGCTCTCAGAACAAAGTCACACTCATTCATACCTATTGCCATAAGCTTGCCCTTATTTTCACTGCCTTAAGTTAGCTATACAACCCTCAGGATCACGATAGGACTTTTTTAGCTAGTTACATAGGCTCAGGGTCAGGTAGGGTATATTTAGGTATACTTTAGTGACTTTTTGCCCTCCTTGACATATCGGCTAAACCTTCCCTCTTTCTATCATTTTATCTCGCCCAGTTTCTCATATTCTTTCACCTTGCTATTTTCTCTTCTCTCTTCATTTGTGTAAGTGACTCTCTTTTTTTCTTGTTTGTAATTCTTGTCTATTTTTCTTTTTCTTTACTTTTCTTTCGACGAATTCTTGAGTCACTTTACTTTTGTTCTTTCTCTCTCTTTGTTCTTTCAACCCGACTTTCCAGAGCATTCCTCATAATAGCCACCCTCAACTCATGGCTTTACCATGAGTCAAGGTACACAATACCCAAAGTTGGGTCAGGGCCATAACGAAGGTTGTTTATGCATTAGCCACCCTCAACTTATGCTTATGGCATAAGCTGAGGTGCACATGTCCAAGGAGGGACCAGGGCCAACACATTGTTCCCAGAAAAGATCAGTTGGGGTGAAAAACAAAGGTCTAATTTAAGCTCAGATTATTTGGATCAAAGAAGGATAAATTTCATTTGGTTTCTTTTATTTAGGCTAGAAATGGGCTATATTGAATAAGGGCCTATGATCCTTTCCTAATTGTCTATTACAGCTTACTTTTAGCAGGACTAACCAGGCAAGTTCTAGCTCAGTACCAATAGTGGACTTATTCAAATTTTCCTCACATTCACTTGACATCTCATCACTATACCAGATTATCAGACACCTAGTTCGAATTTAAGACTTAGGGTAAAGCAATGATGTAACTCTATGTCATGCTTAGAGCCACACAATTATCAGTTACTATGCCTAGTCATGCATCATTTTCCAGTTTATCAGGATATCATTTTAGCCATCATGCTTCAGAATTAAACTATGTACAAAAGATATAAACATGCCGGTTCAACAGGAAAAGTAATCAGTCTTTTGGGGAAAAAGAACACAGGAAAGAAAACCCCAAAAGAGGATAGTGAATTGGGCTACTCAGACTTCACCCTAACACTCACTATCAATTTACCCCACCCACAACAAAAAAGCATGCAATTGTCCCCAATGCATAAAAATCTAAATACTAGAGTGGTAGGTGAAGCAAACCTGTGGCGCAAAGCGCCGTCGATCAGCAAGATGGTGGGTCCGGTTCCCCAGAACCCACGTCCTCTGCAATCTGGACACCCTCTGTGGTGTCCTCAGCAACAATCGCACCATCAGTAGTGCCTCCTGCTATCTCTACAGTGCGGGAGCGAGACGCCGCAGCCGCTAACTCTGATGTCTCATCTGGTGCGCCGCCCCCTCAGCAAGTGAGGCTCTCCTCGCAGCCTCAATCTCTCGGCGCTCCTTCTTCCATGCTCCCGCCTCGTCCTCCTCTCGACCCCTACGCCTCTTGGCACTCTCTCGATGGGGAGGTGGTGGAATTTCTGAAGTAGCAAAAAGGGTCGCCAACACTGTGTCCCCTGCAGCGGCGCCAAAATTTGATACGCTCAAACTTACTTCTCAAATAAGAAGTAAAGCGGCCGTGTCAAGTAAATAACCCAACTAGTGAGGTTGGGATCGTTCCCACGAGGAAAATAGTCTAGACTTAACTTCAACTTGTTATTACTATTGTTTGGCCAATGAGTTCCTTGGAAAGTAAAAACAATAAAAAGGGGGTTTTTTTCTAAATGAGTGAAAATAAATAACGAACATGAAAGAGACACTTAACAACTTTGACAGTTGGATTTTAATCAATTAATCAAAGTAACTAGGGTTTACGTGTTCCCCACAGGTTCATAACTTGATAATTCTAACTATAACAAATCTTTCCTAGTATCTTGCATGCAAAGTGATAAGTTATGTATTTCTAAATCCTTGGTCCGGCATCTAGAAAATCTCACTCCGCACCTTGGTCCGGCTACGTGTGTTGCTTTCCTAACCCTTATCTCTACCTCATATTAAGCATCGGATTCGATATTTGACTAAGTTATTACCTCGTACTAATCAATACTAGCCTATTAGATAGTATACACTAAATCTATGTTAATAATTCTTTTCCTATTATCTACCTCCTTGGTCCGGCAAGTAGCATTAAGGCTAGTTCTAACGTTGGCCATCCGTTAAAAAGACTTCTAAGCAAAAGAATTATTAATACATGCAAGACACTATTCTAGAATTGTTATTTTAGTTAGGGTTTATCTCATTAGTTGCCTATGGTTCCCACAACCCTAGTTATGGAGTTTAGTTACTCATAGCCATAAACACAATATTCAAATATAGTAGATAAGAATTCATGTACTTACTTCAATGAGAAAGAGTAAAATCCGAAAGTTTGCTTGATTAATCACCAATAATCACCTGCAAGAATCTCAAAGTAATCAATGATCAATAATCCAGAGTCTAATAATCTAAGAGTCTAGCTAATACTACAAAGTCTGCCAATATGGAGTCTCTCAATCTAAGAGTCTAACCTAACAGAGTCTAACATCAAAAATGAGGTTTTTCGAACTATTTATAAAAAAAAAACCTAATTAAACAAGGACTCTATTTGCTGGAAATCTGCCAAAACGCGGCTGGGTCGACGGACCACGCGACGGACCGTCATGGACTCTGTCGTCCCATACTTGTGCAATTTCTTCTGCTGCTCTCTTCACCACCCTCGATGGCAAGTATGACGGACCGTCATAGACACAACGGTTCGTCAAAGGTCTTCGTTCCAAAACACATCAACTCTAGGAATCTGGGTACTGGGATCACTTCTCTGATCTTCATGACGAACCTGCAGGACGGACCGTCATATGCACGACCGACCGTCACAAGCTTCGTAACCCCACACTTGGTAAGACTTCCCCATCTTCCTTCAGCAGCTTCACTACGCTGCCACCTACGGACCGTCACAAGCACGACGGACCGTCATAAGCTCCGTAGTTGGTCTCTTCTGCATTTCTTCGCTCAAAATCTCCGCATTCAGCTTTGGACGGATTTCCTGCAAAACAAAGAGAAACTTATATAAAAATTAGCACAAAAAGTCTTACGGACACACTAAACTTAAGGAAAAAGTATTAATTATACCGTGAAACCACGGTATATCAGGACATATCCTTTACACTATTATAATATGTCCCATGTAGTACATACAACAAGTTCTCAAAAGATAAGAAATGAACTTTGTCTTATACATAGTTAAATTGTAAAGGTAGAATAGTGGCATCATCCTCGGACTTGAGGACTCAACAACAACTTGGGAGCTATCCAATCTTCATCAAAAATGGCCTTGAAGCTCTTCAATGGCCCGAAACTACATTATTGTAGAAATAGAGAGAATATGGGTTAGTACAAACCACATGTACTAAGTATGGAAACATTTGCAAGTAAAACCATGAAAAACATGAACAAAGGGGCATTTTCTTTATTAGCATTCTAATTTAATTTGAAAGCCTTTATACGAACATAATAGAATATACAGTCAATAATCTTAACAACATTAAGACATGTTCACATCCATACACAAGAATAACATCCTCATTAAAACACCTCAACAGTTCATGTTCTATAGTTCACATCATCAAAGAACACAAGAGCCTTACCTACAATTCAAACCAAGCCAATTAGTGCAATGCTTATGTGAATCCCCATAACCCTACATAAACCAAGTAAACTAGTAAAGAGACCATAAGCAATGACTATACCTCATATATCATCATAGTATGTGTAGTTATCATTATACATAGCAATTTAGATAATTATCATGTTCATTAAATGGAACCAACATAAGATCAATAGTACATAGGACCAACATTATGCATTTCATTATGAATTCCTCGTTGGAATTCCCTCAAAGCCTACTTATTCCTAGGTAAAGTCCCATACCCGTCCCTACACTTAGTAGTACCCCTTAGGTCATTCTATTTATTGTCCATCTTTATTACTTTCATTTTACTTTCGGGAACATTCGTCATTATCCTCAATAGATCATGTTATCTAAACATGGAATCCGGTGTCATACAACCCTAAACAAAAACAATGTGCTCTACTTGCCATGGTAAAACCATACATGAACAACGCATTCTAGGTGGATCCGCTAGATAGATTTCCTATAGAGGCACATTGTTAGGTAACTACGAAATTTTGTAGAAACTCATTTATGCACATTGCATTGTAGTCTCCATCTCATGAGAACAATAGTGTACCTTGCTTCCCTCTTGGGAAGAGACACCACTCATATCTAGTTCGCTCGGTGATAAGCTTAAGTCTCTATTTGAAAATGTCTTTAAGCCATCCTGAACATTGTTTTACAATAAAGGCCTTAGATACTAACCCCTTTTTTAATCATGATAATAGTTATTTACGTTTAGAACGAGAATTTCCTTTCACCACGACCCAACTTTAGTGATATCATCAAATCATAGTAATAATAATAAGGTAAACAAGATGTTACGACCCGAGGGTATACCTTATAAATTATGGTATCCTCAAATCTTCACACGTGTCGTCGACTTCTCGGAAGTCTAAGATAATCCTTAGACATCATTCTTTGCATAATTGTAATTAAAATAGCAGAAATTTAAAACTTTTCATAGCACATCGTATGCTAGAACGTTACTTCATATGTATCTATAAAGACTTCATAATACATAGTTAGAATATAAGACTCTTTGCCATCTTAATACACAACTCAATAAAATAGAATAGGGACACGACCCCTAACGATATAAAATATAAGTCTAAGCTATTACAACACTTAAAGAAACATCTTGACATAGGCAACCCTTTCATCAGAAGGGTACCTTTACTTGAACTTGGGAAAAATATCCAAGCCCTTCATTTTAAGAAACATCCTCTAGCTATAACCATCTAAACATTGTGTAAAAAGATAAAGAAGAATGACATTAGTACAAGAATGCACTAAGTGATGAAACCATGCAAAAACATGAATTTAAAGAGGACATTTCATTTGAAATAATGCAACATGTCTTTATAGTAAACTTCATGAACATAGGAACATTTAAGCACACTATAGTTCACATACATCATATAGACATGGTTACTACTCATCATAGAACATAAATCCATTTATCATATTTGAGGCATATTCAGTACATAGAATACATTACCTCTCTTTTATCTTACTTTTTTCCTCAAGTAACCCTCAATTGTACTTAGTACAATGTATCACCTTGAGGTCACCATACAATAGCTTTTCATAATATGATATATGACACAAACACATATATTCATAAGTATTATGCACCTTATACACATCAACTTCATAGAAGGACTCCCATCTAAGATAACTCCGAAGTGACATAGTGCAATGTGTTGATAGCATGCCGTAATACTACTTCAACCAAGTGTACCTAAGAAGTCACTCTAGACTAGGCATAACATAATTAAAAAAGTCATAACACTTTCACTTATAACAAGACACAAGACCACATACTTCATAGCATCATGTAACGACTCTTTTCTTTTCTACAACCTTAGTCATAACTCATTTAGTTCATATTATAAGTAAACTAACCTCAAAACCCCTTCACAAGCTTACTAGTGGAATGTACAAATGGAGTCCTATACGCACACATATGCTTAGTAAACTAACTTAGAAGCCATAGCTCACATACATACTCATAATTCATATCTTGACATACCAAAGTCACTTAACATGCATTCATACAATTCATGCATAACATATGTATTTACTTCATAAGAGACTCCAATCATATTTTTTCTTGAAGTCATATGGTGCAATTCATAGGTAGGGTCTATAGTCCTCCCTAAACTAAGTAGACTTCTCAACGAATTTGATTAGAATTCATATTCTTATCTTAGTTCATTTGTTAACTTTCAGGAGACATAGCCATAACTCACATAGACCGTGTGCGTTACATGTAATATGGTGTTTTATTCTCACACCAAAAACTTAGTGTTAATACTTGGATAAGGTGCAACCATTCGTTCATAGTTACCTAGGTCGTATACGCAAGTTATAATATATGGGGGCACATAGTTATGGAACATGTAGATTTCATATAGAAACATTAACTTACTAGCGTGGAGGTTTCAATATCATGAAATAATATCTATGTTTGGAACTAGGACTTGCTAAACGTAAATGTTCTCTTGTGGGAAGACAGACTTACTAACGTGAGATCCCTCTCTCAATTGTCATGCTCACTCGGCGCTAGGCTCTAACTATATTTTGAGATATATTTAACCATTTAATGCATTAATTCATAATGAAGTATTTAGGACCCTTCTCCTTCATGCATCATATAGCTCAAAGAATTCTACGATGAGAATATCCTTTCGTCATAGACCCTACCTCCTCTGAGAATGTCCTATAACATATTCATACAATCATACATCATGTGTGTGTGCATAAAATGTAAAATGTACCTTCACACAAACACCTCTAGGGCATACATGTTCTTAACTTCATTAATCATATACTTCATATGCATAGAAATAGGTAATGATGCATATGATAACTACCTATAACGAATATATCCTATTCATTGTCTTTCATGAAGTGTGTGTACATTAGTCAACATGATCACTTAATTTTTGTAACATTAGCATTGAGGAAACCACCCTTTAATTATCACAATACATGTACAACATTATTCAAGTCTCAAGTCATACACACATATATATTATTAAGGACTATAGATTACATACTCACATTACATCATGAAGACAAAGACATATTAAACATTAGCATAGAAGACTCCTAGCATACTCTGATTGCAAATTCGTATAGGGTTCATATAGGTAAGGGTCTTGCAATAATCCTAAAATTATCATGATATGTAAACACATAACTCATGCAAGTAGTGTGGAAGGCTATTTATATACTTCACATAACATCAGTTTTCACTTAGAACATTATATTAGAATCAAGGCTAAATCCTTCAACTTCCTAAACATAGAGATCACCATATAAATTCATCTTCCATCTTATATCTTTAAGTCCAAGATCATATCACATAAACATGTAGAAGACAGTAAACACCACCATTATAAGTGGACCATACCAATCATCACATTTCAATGTACATTCTAAGCTAATTAGAAGGAAAAAGGTTAACTTACCGAATCCCCAAACTAATGATAATCTTGATCAATTCCCAACCATTCATAATTAATTGACATAAGGGAATATAAAACTAAGCGATTCATTACATCTAAACATAATTTCATATCATCAAGATCACAAGACTAACGTTATAGGTATGTTTTAGAAATTAGAATTATCATGGGTTCTTAATGTAATTGGATTGAAATTCTTAATTAAACATAAATCCGTCACTAAAATGACTTTGAAATCAATTTGACCATGAACCCATGGCAAGATGGAAAATTGGGAACTTTTGTGTTTGAATCACTTTTGAAAATCATTGATTTAACTCCTTGGATGAATGAATAACTAAGAATGAAGGATAACCATACCTTATTTCTGGAAGAACCATGAATAAATGGATAATAACCCATATAAATCCATAACCTAGCATGATCTTGAGTTTTTGTCTCCGATGGAGGTTTTGGGAAAATCTGGAAGATATGAGTGTTTTGGGAATTTGATTTTTTTATTGGGTGATGCGGTTTTTGACGTGGGAAAGGGTTTAAATAGGTATTAAAAGAAGTTTCTACACGTCACTCAAAAGTTACCAAAACACCCCCATAATTAGTTGGACTTTTAGATATATCAAACTCAACTTTAATTTTTGAAATCTTCGTCGGGAAATGAGTCCGTGACGCGGAGCTGTTCCCGCAGGATTTTCTTTGAAAATAGCTTGCAGGGCACTTGAGTATGTTTTTTGTCTGCGACAGGGACCAACCTCTTGACCTATGGAGGACCAAGTCCGCAACGCGAACCTAATTCACCAAGGGACAAAAGATACTGCCTTGGGCAGCTTGTTGGCCCAAGTTCAGGTCCTCCTCAATGACCCTTTGGTTCATCCTTGGATAGTTTTTCCCGTACATTTAAATATCAATTATTCTCGTGTACATGTTAAGAACATCATGTCAACTTTATCTCCAAACCACACGTAAAATAAGTCGAAACACACTAAGAGACCCAAGCACGTTTCCAGGAAATATTTTGAACATCTTGGATGTTTGACCTACAAACTCCTCAAATATTAACAAACTTACTTTTAACACTATAATTATTCATTTAAGGACTTAATAAACTCATAACTAACATGTTAGGCTCTAATACAACCTAGCTCACTTTGAGGGTGTAACACAAGAATCACCTTCAACCTTGCATATTCATACCCCTATCATTATCTCACATTAAACATATTTAGAACATGACATCATATTCATAATATTAATCATTTCCTATTCTATTCACATATTCATACTTTAATTGAGCATCATCATCAAGAATTGGCCAACATAATTGAAGTGTAGTACCTTCATCTTTTATGTTTTACCAATTACTTCGAAGAATCTCCTTCAATATATCACCCTAAATTCCACAACATTTATCCAATAATAAAATAACCATAATCATATAATAGTGAAGTAATCAATAGCATATCCACTTAAATCATCCCTAATAATATATCAAGATAATTCGTAGTTAGGGTTAGGGAAAAAGGAATCTTCATGGATCTTTTAGATAAATTAGGTCATTATCGAAGGAACTACAACAATCCACCATTAAAAATAATAATAAATCAATATAAATCAAAGAAATAAAAAATTAAACTAATTTGAAAAATAACTTACAAAATTGGATGTAAACCATAATTTTGAAGAACATTGAAATCAAATCTTTTAAGAGCCTCTTTGTAAAAGGAGTCCCAAGAATGAATAGATTACATACCTTGATAAATATTAGAGAATTGTAGAATAAATCAATGATCTTGAATCCAAAGTGAAGCTTGACCTTGTTCTTCAATGGGGGTCGTTCGAGTAGTGAGAAGTGGGAACTAATTGGTTTTTGGGAATGATGAGGTATTAGTTTAGTTTAATTATTTACAACCATTTTATACTCCTAAAATAACCAATGATAACCTACCTTAACACTTAATTAATTAATAGATTCTCTACCCACCCTTGACTTAACCATTTTTTGACAGTGAAGTGGGGTCTCGAACAACAAGACCCTGTCGACGTGTCATTGATCCAACCACAGACAATCATGGTCAACCGTGGTTTAGATCAGAAACATGATTTTGGGATATTTTTTTGAGGTTTCTATATGCTTACCAATGAGGCCCAACAACGGAGCTCCATGCAAACGACGACTCATCGTTTTCCCTCATGGTTGCACATTTGTAATTTCATAGTTTGTAGAATCAAATGTTAAGCCCCTCCTTGAGGTCCCTTAGGGTGGTACTTGGGGAATTGTACTCAGATGTTTCTACCCTAAACATACTCTAATATGTATTCTTAACCTTTTCACCAAATTTTGATTTTACACGACTCTTAAAAACTGTAGAAAAACACCATGGAAAATTATGCCAGTTTTTACAAATCCCCGGACATCATGGTCGTCCTTTGACGTTTAGGATCTAATACTTTATAATAAAGTTCATTGCCTTTGTTTAGGTTTACAAACACTATGTTAAGGCATAATTAATAAAATGAGGATCTAGACTAGGTCATGGAACTTTTGGAGTGTTATAGATTGAATTCATCTACAAAAATAGCTATCACTAATGTATTGCAATGGCTCCCTTTTAGGTCCTTTATGGGAGGACATGTACATCTCCAATTGGTGGTTTTAAGTAAGCGAGTTTTCTCTAATAGGGACCAAAGTAGTCTATAAGTTTGTAGATAAAGTCTGACTCATAAAGGAAGGATAGGTCGAAGATGGCCCAAAGTCAGAAAAAGGTTATACCGACAATTGAAAGAGGGACCATTAATTATGGTAGGTTATTTGGTCTAGATTAAGATATCACCCATGAAAGAGGTGATGAGTATTGGTAAAAGGGGAGACTTAGTCCCCAGTATATGAGGACATATGTGATTTTTAAATGTGTCGAAAGTGTCGCCTGTGAGTTAAAATTACCCAATGACTTGGCTCCAGTGAACCCGGTTTTCCATGTATCAATGCTCAAAAGGTTAATAGGAAATACGGTGTCTATACTTCCTCTAGAAGGTTTAGGGTTGTTACTAACCTTTCGTATGAAGATGTCATGGTTGAGATTCCGGCAAGTGATAAAGTCGAGAAATAAGAAAGTAGCTTACGTAAAGGTTCTTTGGAAGAATCATCTTGTGGAAAGTGCTACTTGGGAAGATAGGGCCGATATGGAATCCCTCTATCCTAATATTTTTCCTTATACTCCTAGTCAAAGTAAAGGTTTGAAATTTCTCATAAATGAGAGCTCTGAATGATGCTGAACTTATAATGTTTTTGTAGTATGTGCTTATGCTTGTATAAAATTTGTTCTAAAATTTAGTTGTCATGAATTATGTTTCTCATGGTTAACTTGAACTTATATTCATTGTGTTATATTGTACTTGTGAGAGTTCTATAGAGTATACTTGATGTTGTTTTGAGAAGAAATTAGCATGTTAACTCTTTAAATGTTCACATTGAGCTCATGTTTAAATGGAAAAGGTAGTTCCTCCTTATATGATATGAAATGATTATCTTTTGTATGTGATGAGTTTTTGATTAAGTTCCTATGTTCTGATTGCATCATTATGTGTTGAAAGGAGTTGAGGATTCCTTCTATGAGTTGTGACCCATTTTTAAATATGCTTTTTATTAGGTTGCTAGCATTAAGAATTAAGTTTTTTTCCCTATAAGGGATTAAGGTGTCATTTGGGGAAGTATGTTTCCTAAAGGGGGGCGAATAATGCAACAACCATGAAATTCTATCACCTAAACTAGAGCAAAACCTAATGAATTATGATATTAAAAGTTGTAAATACAGTCCTATGTGTTTGGGGAAATAGTCGTGAATGTTTTGGGAGTTTAGATATAAAAATGAAAAAGAAATTCCGATGGATAGAATTTGATACTATCTGCGCGTTGCCTTCCTAGCTCCAAATCATGAAAACGTAGATCTTTCATGAGGCCTTTTGCATCAAAAAGAAATTTCAAAGAATAAATAGGGCATGGTTGCGCATCGCGGACCCACCTTAAGTTTTTGAAGAAATCAGGATTTAATGAAAAGTCAAGTTGGACTTCTATGTTAAAGTCCAACTAGTGAAGGAGTATTTTTGGTATTTGGGTTGGTTAATATACATACATTTTTGTAATTTTTCACCCATTCCCAAATAAAAAACACAATCACTCAATTGAAATTAAAAAAAGATATAAGTTATTCCTTCTCTCTAGTTTATCTCTCTCCTCAAACCTCCATTGAAGAAAATTGTAGCTCATAGATAAGGATTAATTCCTAAAGGTTTCAAATTCAATTTTGTGTTTAAGTCTTCATTAAGGTATGAAATTTTTCAGTCTTAGGATTCCTCTCCCCAAAAGGTTCCTACAAAGATGTTTCCAATATCCCCCAAAATAAAGGTTTTTTCTCTACACATGGATCTTCTTCTAAAACAAAAATTATTGATAAATTATGGTCAATTATAATTACTTAGGGTTGTTTAGGTGTATAATGATGGTTAACTGTTGTTGTTCACTTGAAATTCCCTTGGACCCAAGTTCTTCCCCAATTTCATCATTCTTGGATTTGAATCGGTCAGTTGGTTGAATATGATACATATATTAATTGTTATATTGGTGTTATTTTTTTTAATTTAATAAATTACCTAATAGTATGTATGGTTATGATATTTACCTAATCCTTAACGATCCATGACTGTCCCTCTTCTCTTAACCCTAACCCTTGAATAATGTTTATTAATGATTAGGTTTGATGTAATTGAGTATGTTCCTATGTTATTGACTATTTTCTAATGATAGTAATTGAATTTATGACTAAATATCATTGGTTATGGATGAAGTCTTAAAATGGTATTTGGGAGGCCATTGGTATGACCTTGAATGCCATGAACATGTTATTTTCTTATTGGTGGCTTATCTTTGGTAATGTTGATTACTTGAAGTATGCATGGTGATATATGAATATGATAATTGTGATATAATGATAGGTGTGTTATAAAGATGGGCTAAAGGTAGCTCTAATTTACATCTTATGACTAAGTTGTGAAGAGATGTTGTCACATGATGTTGGGTTTGTAGTGAAAGGGTTTTCTCATCTTAAAACCTATGACCTATGAACATATTATATCAGGGTTATGATACGAAGACCTATGTTATGAATTAATGTTAAAGAAAACTTAATGACACTTCAAAAGTGAATTTAGCTTAGCACCGAGTAAATTTGACATTTTGAAAGTTTCTTTCACTAATGAAGAAAGTTCCACACCATGTTCTCATGAGGTGGAAACTACAATGCTTATTAGCATAAAGAGATTATATAGTAACAACCTCCTAGATACATAATTATGTACCACCATAGTAAAACTTAGCTAGTTGATCCACCTAGTTATTATATGAATATATATGTCTTACCTTGGAAAGTGGGAAACTCCTTTTATTGTGAGGGGATGACACGGGATTCCATGTAGCTCATATCATCAATATCAGTTTCAGGAAATTTTCCCGATTGATAAAATGAATGAATGAAAGTAGCAATATGAAATTAACTAGGAGTTCTTAAAAGGTGTTACTTAGTGTCGGTAAGTGAATGGGACTTTACATATATATTGACAAGTGGACCTTGAGAGGAATTATACGGTTTGTTTATTATGTGTGTGTGTCCATATCTATATGTTTGTGTGTATGTATATATATATATATGTGTTTGTGTGTGTGTGTGTGTGTGTGTGTGTGTGTGTGTGTGTGTATGTGTGTGAGTGTGTGTGTTTGTGTGTGTGTGTATATATATATATATATATATATATATATAATGATAGGAAGTATGATGTTGGTATAAATTGGTATTCATGTTCTTGACTATACTTGATATAATGATGTTTGAGGCAAAAGACAATGCTTGTGATCTATTTTTTTTTACTTAGTTTATGTGGGGTTGTTGGGCTTCATATACACATTGCACTAGTTAATTAATAATGGAGCTTTGAGTAAGGTCTTGTGCTGTATTAATTAAATGGACTCTAAATATGAAACATTAACTATGGTTCTATGATGATGCTACTCTTGAATATGAATATGTATTATTGTTGTGATATGGACTTGTGTAATTTTCTTGGAATGTTCATAAAGTCTTTTAAAGTAAATATAGTATGTCCATAACAAAATGTCCCTTTGTGCATGTTTTCAAATGTTTGACTTGCTTATGTTTCAATAGTTAGTACATGTGGTTTGTACTAACTCATATCTCTTCTATTTTCTACACATATGTAGGATAGGCCATTGAGGTGATTCAAGTTCATTTTCTCAATAATCTTGGATTCTTTTCCAAGTTGGTGAATCCTCAAGTCCGACGAAAAAACCCTATGATTCTTGTTTTTGTTATTTTGCTTATTTTGAAAGACTTTATTCTACTTCATACATTTCAAGGACTATGTTGTAATCAATTCATAAGACTTGTAATGATGTAAGGGCTAGGTCCCACTTTACATACTCTAATCTTTTTATGAGAATATGAGACTTATTAGTTGTTCTTTTGATATATGAAGTGAAACTGAACTTCAGATGAAAAGTTACCAATTTTCCAATTTATTTTATCTATTATGCAATAATGAATGTTAAGGGCTTGTCTAAGAAATCACGACGACGAAGACGCTGTTTACAACAAGCGGCTTCTCTTTGGTCATGACACCCAACCAACATTTAAAATATCTAAAGAACTATTCTAGGTTTGAACTGTAGACATAGACTTAAACAATCCCAAGGACGCCTAGAAGAACTAGATCACCCTAGAATTTAAACGATCACAAGTCTTCTAAGCGAGGTCTATTAATAGCCACCAAAAGATACCCTCTATTCAGTAAAATAATAACAACTGCAATATCAGTACACAACCACCGTGGTATGATGACGTGGCTATCCTACTAAGTGTAACATCAACAAGTAATAAAACATTATAAATATGCAAAATACCGAACATATACAATAACGATTATCACACGCTCAACAACATACAATTAAAACAAAAGGTTGGTCTCTCATGGAACCCAAGCCCAAACTGTTAGCATTCTAGAATGTGGTATCCAACATAATATTTATGTCGAGACGTGGCACCCAATCCCATAATTATGCTGGAATATGTAAAACGATCCCAATTAGGTATGTAAGAACATGGCAACCGATCCATTATTACACCACAATCACATTCACAAGTATATTCTCAATAATCATACAACTAAGAATTCATTCATAGCATATAGTTATTCTTCTATCTCATTTACAAAAAGTGTAATCAATAATATAATATTCACATTTATACATGTGTAACGATGGAGCAAAAACAAGCATACATGTAACGCCCTAAAAAAGAACTAAGGCGTTACATGTATGCTTGTTTTTCACCTTAGTTCTTTTTAGGGCGTTACGTGTATGCAATTTGGGCGTTACAAGCAGTCGTAGGGTTTTTAGTAAATTCACCACAAGTCTTTTATGAACCGACGAAGTTATTTTTAGGGTTTATTAGGTATATTAAACTATTTAAAACCATAAGACCTAATTTTACACCTCATTTCCTTAAACCCAAAACCCCTCTCCTTAGAACTCTTTGTCAAGTCTCCACGGATGCTAGAACTCAAAAAGGAACTAGGAGGGCTACTGGTGGTAATTTCTTCATAAAAACTCATTGTTTTTTCTTTCATGTGAGGTATGGTATCAATCCTCGAACCCTCTTCCATTCAAGGAGTCATTTCTAAAAGATTTCAAAAAGGGTTTTCAAACTCTACTTTCTTCTATCTTTAATTTTAAGCATGGGTCTTCTTGTTAAACTGTTTTAATGATTCAAATGTGTTTCTTCTAGTTTTAGTTTATGGCTTTAATGTCAAAAATATAATGAACATAAGTTTATGCATACTTCAAACTTTTAGCTTAACAAATGGGTTAAGTGAACATGTTTGTGTAGGGTATGAACTTTGTTTTCTTATGTTGTTATTATATTTAGGTACTTCCCTAAGGTCCTTATTAAGATGAAATATTGAGAAATTGGTTATAGGTGGTCATGCTTTGTTTAAAAGGTAAGTTACTTATATTGTAAAATTCTAATTATTGATTGTTTTTGAGTGGTATGGTCCACCTTCTTGGTGGTGGTGTTTATTTGATGAACTTGATATTATTTAGTATGTATTGTGAGTGCGTCTTTGAAGGCTTAGCATGTGAAATTAAGTGATATTGAAGATGGGTGTTGTATTGTGTTTTTTGAAGCTTGAATTGCAAGTTTGGATTAGATTATGCCTAAATGAAGTATATGATTATGTGAAGCATGTAAAGTGTGTGAAATGATGAGTGTAGGTCAAAATCATATGTAGAAGCTAATGTGAATGAAACGATGCTTATGTTCAAGGTGTGCTCACATGTACAGACGCACTCACCCTTGAATGGATGAATGAGGCTCAATTAAGTCAAAAGAGGAGTTTTAAGGTGGACACTCTTCGTGAGTTGAGATGAAGTGTTTAGAAGAAACTTCACTACATCCGAAGAGTTTTCTAAGTTAGGTAAGAGGATGAATTCCTTTCATGAGTTGACATGTGGTGTTCACTAGTTATTCTAAACCTATAGTATACAATATTTATAATCTGTGTGGGTTATGTTTAGCAATGAGAGGATATGATGAAGAGGTGGTTACACTTTGTGAGTTGTGATGTTCCAATGTACCTCTTGAGTTGAGTACTTCTCGTTAATAGAGAATGAGTTGCATTTTAGCAATATCCTTATCCCTTAACTATGCGCCAGCACAGGTGTATCTATTGGGAAAGCCATTTAAAAGATAATAGAATGACCTTACTCTAGGAATGTAAGGATCCCTCATCCGATAGGGGTTAATATCGGGATTCCATGTCTAGCTCTCATTGTCTATGTCGGTTAAGCTAACTCCCACAAAATTAACAAAAATGCTAAGTCTTCTAGAAGATTATACTACTTAGGGTAGGTAGTGTAATGGGACACTATTTTTCCATTCCACTCGGTATGCATTCCGAAAGGGGAGTCTTAGTGAGCCTTATGTGAATTGAATGAACTAAGTTTCCTAAAAGAACGTATTACTCAGGGCAGGTGGTGGTATGGGACACTATCTATCCATTTCACAAGGTAGGACCTTCATAAAGGGGAGTCTTGGTGCCAAGCCTTTTAAAATAGTGTACTGCTTAGGGTAGGAGGTGGTATGGAACCATCTGCTTATTGCTCAAAGTAGGCATTTTCGAAAGGCAAGACTTGGTGTGTTGTAGTTTTGGTGTTCTTCTATTGTATTGCCATTGAGTGGGGACTTATTCTCCTGAGGTGAGTAAACCAAAAAGGAGGTAGTCTTGAGGATCACTTTGGTGTGTATTGAAGGAGGCATATGCATATTTCCTCCATTTCTTACCTTAGTGAGTCTTAGGATAACCTTTGTAAGGGAAACTCCAACGGAGCTGAGTTCACTCCGCATTAGCAATACTTTGGAAGTTCACTAGTTTGGAGTGATTTTAGTTCACTGTAAAGGTCAAAATGAGTTCACTGTAATTTTGGTTACTTTACTGTAAATTGTTTCCTTTGGTTTAAAATGTTGGAAATCCTTATCTAAGTGTTAGATGATAATTCTTACGTTGTTTTACTTCAATATTCATGAATGTTTTACTTAATTGACATGAAATGTATTTTTTACTAAAATTTTCCTTTTTTGCATATTTTTGCATATGCTATTCTTAGTACATTGTTTTGTACTAACCCCATACTTTCTATAATTTTTAAGTATAGTATTTTTGAAGCAAGGTTGAAGACTAGAAGGAAAAGCTTCGAAAAGTTTATCTCAAGACAAAGTATGTCCTCATATATTCGAGGGTATATTCCTTTTCTTAGTTTCTTTATTTAAAGACTTATTATGTATTTTCGTTAAATGTAAAGGGCAGTGTCCCTAAGATATTATTGTTTTCTCTTAAGTTGGCTTGTGACGATTAGATTCTTTAAGT
The DNA here is from genome assembly GCF_001406875.1 of Solanum pennellii. Classification (NCBI taxonomy): domain Eukaryota; kingdom Viridiplantae; phylum Streptophyta; class Magnoliopsida; order Solanales; family Solanaceae; genus Solanum; species Solanum pennellii. Next base: position 34,845,262 of record NC_028648.1, on the reverse strand, counting down.
ATTTATGAAAGATTTACTTTTATTAATTTATTAGTGAAAAGTTTTAATTCTGCACTACTTTCATTATCTTATGTAATGATTGATAGTTAAGGGCTTGTATAAGACCACAAAGGGTAAAGTACGCCTTGCCACAATCCTAGGGTTCTCCGTAACTTTTATGGGGTGCTTTTGGGTCATGACAATACATCACAAATTATGAAATCATAGTCATCACCAAACCCGAAACAAGCTTGAAACACTTAAAAAATTGATCCTTCTCTTTGAGAATTTGTTTCACTTTTTCTTGGTCTACAACAAATCAATATAATATAATAATCAATAAAGAATCACTAATTTCTTGGAATACTAAAAAGTCAAACAACCCTTGATAATACCCATGATCCCAAGTATCCAAAATAGAGATTTTTTTTACCGTAGATCATAGATCAAAACAGTTCCCCATCAATAATTACCCATTAAACTACATTTTACATATCGAAACAATTTTGAGAAGTTAAAAAAACTTACCTTTAGTGTCAAGAATGGTGGAAAACTGTCAAGAATCGGATAGGGTTTGTGCCTTAGTTATAAAAACTGAAAAAGAGAAGAATAAATACGTTTTGGGGTTTATTTACCATTGTATGTCAAATGTGTCCCGCCACAATGGCAATCACTCCGCTACAGTGGCACTACCAGAGCGATCAAAACCACCACAAAGTGACTTACACAAACCGTTGATCTATTTTAATAATTTCAAGACCCCCATTTCACAAAACACATTTAAACAACGAGACTCAAAAAAAATACCACCCGCGCTATGATTGATTCCATGAGTTCTACTCACCTAATTAAATTTTTTAAAGTTGTTCGGATTCCTTAATGACATATCAAACTTTTCATGTAAACAAAATCATTATTAAACTGCCTAATTTTTACAAGATTTCGTATGCCTTAGTGACTTCGATTTCATCCAAATCAGGACTAGATTGGGAAATTTCATCTTACAGCAAAAACGTTTTCTGATCCAAAAATTTTTTCTAGTGGATTTTCTATATCAACGTAACCGGTCGTTACAATACATGAAGAATTGCTGAAAACTTTAAAGGAAGAAAGTCATCTTATATTGTTCCTCTTATCGTACATTTTTCTTGTTTATTTATATTATTGTTTTGTTCTTAAGTTGTACAAAATCATTTGTTTAGTAGACAAATAGAAATAAACTAAAAGTATTTAAAAAATATCCTATTGATAAGGTCATTTGGTGCTGACTCTAGGCCCATGTCATCATGAACTTCCAATAATTAATTAGCCTATACACTATAGAGTTGATGATAATTATTTTCTCGTTTTACTTGATGCACTGTTTATGAAAAATAAAAAAGATTTTTGAATATTGTGAATTTAATTAAATCCATATCAAATGTATAGAAATGTCCTTTAATCTTGTGGTCTTAGATGTAACAGGAGAAAAATTAAAATTAAAATATCACAAAAAATTAAAAAGATATTCTTTTTAAACAGAAGAAGAGGAAGTACAAAATATAGAGAAAGTGTTCTAATAATTAATAAAATAGAGAAGTTAGGATAAAAAGGTCGCTGCAACAAGTAGAAGTATTAATGCGACACAAGCAAACTACAAAAAGTTGTTAGATTTTTCTTAAAATGGGAGTAGGATATTCGGATCGGGGAAAAAAGCAATTTTTTGTGTAAATTTTTGAAGAGTAATGCTGAATGACTAGAAAAATTGATAAAAATTTGGCCAGACATTAAAAAAATTAATAACATCTTTTTTATTAAATATATTAATCTTTTTTTTCCAGTTTCATTAAATGATATTAATGTTTAAAGTGTAAAAATTTTCAAAAAGGTAAAATAACATGAAATATGTTATCTTACCATTTCACCAAATTTTCTTATTAAAGGAATTTTTCCCCTCCAAAATTATTATTATGATTTACAAATATATTCTCAGTTCATTTTATTGTCATTTAGAGAAAGGGAGATGTGTACCTTAATGAGAGGGGAAGGTTGGGAAACAAGTTGGGTTTTCTCAAATGGATAGGAATAATGACCATGTAAAATTTTTCTTTCTAGCTCTTTATGTTTAGTTCATCACATGACGCTTAAACCTGACCATGTCCTTCCATACTTGCTTCAATTTGGTCAAACTTTTTCTTCTCCTCCATGGGTAAATTGCAGAACCCTCTAACTTCACTTTCTCTAATAGAAAATAACTTACTCAATGATTCATCATCTAAATATAAAAGTCATGAAAAATCACTATTTTTATCAATTTTTTCATTGATAAAATGGCTATTTTCATACATATTTTAGTAAAAGACGCAAAATAATACATGTCAAATAACAAGACATCAATAAAATAACTACTTTTTTCTCTTATTAATATATATTTATACATGAAAGAATCCCCAATGTCAAGTATTGAATGATCATTAGCAAACAACATTTCCATATCAATTACTTGAATTTGAGAGGTAATAAATTGGAAGCCATTAGTTCCTCTTGATCATGACATACGTATGTATCTAACTTCTTCTCTTCTTCCATGGTTATGTTGTTTCAAACTCTTTGTTTTTAGGCCAAATTATGTTATTTCTGAAGAAATTAACTATTAACTGGAAATTCATCGTCACATCAGCCTGCACCAAACACATGTCTTGGAGCAGGTTTCCATCCAAGTGAAAATTTAACACTTAAATCCATTTTAAAAAGAATGATTTAATTTTCTTTTTAATATATTATTAAAAATGATTTATTTGTTTTTTGGTAATTTTTTATTCTAGTATTTCACGTGGTGTGATTAAGGTGACAAAATTAAAGGAAAGCTAAATATATTTTCCATAACATTTGTTCAGAAGCACAACATTGAATTTTTAAGAAACTTTAACATGTAAAAAACATAAAAATCATATTTGTATGTTATAACTATAGTTTGCATAATTGCACTCCATAGAAAAATTTATATCATCCAATTTTATACAAATTGTTCGGTTTTGTATAAATTGATTAATGCAATGTAAATTAGATAATAAGATCTATATTTTTATAATTATAAGTATATTCGACAAAAATATATGTATTTGTATTTGTATATGTACATATACACTTTTCTCTCGTTTTATACAAACAAAAAAACAGTTTATACATTTTATACCAAAATGTAAAAAATGACTAATTGGATATTTAAAATGAGTAATTGTATATCGAATCATATGACAGAAAATGGGAGTTTGAGACTACCATTAAACTAAACTGTGGTTATAACATATAATTTGAATTAATAGCTTGTTATTTCATACAATTTCCCCATTTTTTTAATTTATTAAAGTTTACTTCAAATTACAGCTCCCTCCCTCCTTTTACAAAAAATAAATTTCACACCCCATGTTTGATAGTTGTAATGAAATATGACTATTCGGTATTGTTTCTTCATTCACATTGTGTAAAATTCTATTCGGAGAAAAGCACTCCCTATCAAGTATTTTTTCATATGCAACCCTCAAACTATAAATCTCTAAAGTAGGACAATGTTGGTAATTCCTCCCTCCTATTTACTTGAACAAAATAATAGAAAATGATCTTAAAACAAGTGTAGCTCATAAATTTAAGATGAAATATTATAATCTTCCAACATTAATTTTTAATTCCACATTGCAAAATATTGTTTAATTCTAAATAAATATTTAGCAAATTGAAATAATTCAATTAACTATACATTGTACTTATTACCATATTCTTAATAGATGTGACTTTTACAAAAATAAGGGTATTATATGATAGTAATAATAAAAAAAGCACGCAAAATGGAAAATAAAAAACAAGTAGACTCCATCGTTTTCTAGCTTTTTAAACAATTATGTACATAATATATTAGATAAAGTATAATGTAAGAAATGTTGTATCTTAAACAATACCTTTGACGTGGGGTCTGTTCGTTACGAAGTAATATTTTTCACAATTTTTTTTTTGCTTGATACTAAAAAATAATCTTTAAGAAAAAAAAGTTTTGATTCAAAAATGAACACAGATAATTGATCTAAGACCCGACCCTGACATCCAAACTATGACAAGACCCTAAGAACCATTTAAAAATTGAACCCTAAGATTTTACTTAGAACCTGACCAGACTTTCAACCTAGGAATTATTTGTCAAAAACAATTTTTAATAAAAAAAAATGATGGGGTTTTCAGGGGGAGAATAAAAATGAAATTTTTAAAATTTTGAAATATTTTCAAAAGTAAATTTTTTTTTTAAAAAAAAGGAGTAGAGGTGGGGTTGGTGTAACAAATGATCTCTTTGAAATTTTTAACATTTCCCAAAAAAAAAGTTTTTTCTTTAATTTTTATAACGGGAATGGTCTTTGGTAGGAGTGAGGGGGAGCAGTGGTAGGGTTAGCATAAAAATAATACTAAAAGAATGATTTCGAAAAATAATATTTTTTTTAATAAAAGTTGACGGGGATGGACTAGGTTCGGGGTGGCGGCTGGGAGGTGGGGTATGGATGGGTACCATAAGAAATGATGTTTAAAAATTTAAAATACTCTTCGAAAATAAATCTTTTAAAAGAATAAAGAAAACATCATGCGAAGGTGGGGGGCTGGTCGCGTAATAAAAAAAAATATATTTCCCTAAATTAATTTTTTTAAAAAAAATTACTGGGGTGGCAGGGGAGTGGCATAACACATAAAAATAAATTAAATTTGAAATTTTTTTTAAATTTTTTTAGGAGGGTGGGGGTAGGGAGTAGGGTTGGTAGATGTAACAATAGACCCTAGAAAAAAATAGGAGCTTACACTCGAACCATGTTTCCTCGCGAGTAAAATTTTACCATGAATTTTTTTTTTAAATAAGTATTAAGGTAAGATCACTAGATATAGCACCTTAAGTTCCAAAAAGGATTAAATTGAATTCATTCAAGTCATTCCTTAGTTCTTGATCTTCCATGGAGAACGAATCCGAGTCTTCACTTGCACTTATTACAGAGAAATTCCCAGCTTAAATCACTCTAGGAGGGTTTTTGGAGAAACCGTTGTTATTTTTTCAACTAAAGAGGAGGATTCATAATATAAATTCCACATGTTTTTGTTTTTGGTCCTGTTAGTCTACTATACTGACTTGCTGGCAACTATAGTGGGATGATATCAGCCCAAGTCAAACTTCAAATTATTTAAATTTCCATCACGTAAGTAAAAATTAATTTGATAGCATATTTCAATCATTGTTACGATCTAATCCCAAACTCAAAAAGACCACTATGCAGTCCCAACCAAGGGTCCTACTAGACCAAACTCAACATTCTCAAGATAACGACACTAAAGAACATCCCATCTGAACCTGGTTACCAAAAATATTAACAGAAGTCAACCATTTCCAAATAAAAGCTATAAAATAGCAAATCTCACCCCAAAACTATCATAACTACTGTAACGCCCAGAAGCTACTCCATAGACGCGGATATGAGACATAGGATCACAAGTTACTCCATGCTAACCATTCTGGCATAATCATAAGCACACTAAAGACAAATAGAATAATAAAACAGTGTGGAAGCTATTTCATAAGATATAATGATTACTATCGTAAATACCCATATACTTTCCGAATATATGAAAGTTGATAGTTTGAATACAAAAGCGAAATAAAACTCAAAAACTAAAGCTGAAACAAACTATGTTTGGAATAAGCCTTTAAACTCACTAAAAGTGTTGTGACATGCCTAAAATAAATCTTGCAAAATTGAAACTAAAATACTAAAATTTACTAAAGATAAACATGTCACTAGTCATCTAATAATGAGGACTCACCACTGATGTTGTCGAATTTAAGATCGGAAATCCATCTATGCTTGATCTGACTGTTGAGGTCCTAAACCTATATCATAAGAATATGTACCACAGAGTATGCATCATTACTTGATTGGTACACAACATGAGGGATAGAGTAAACCTAAAATAACATATAACTTAACAAGAAATTAAGCAATAAATAATAAATGCTGAACATTAATAAGCTTAATGAAATGACCAAGTCATAACATGATGAGACTAAATAATGAGATTGAACTGTGGTAGTTACTAATAAAAACCATAATAGCACATAAGCTAAATGTGGAGTCCAACATAAATGACCCCATAAAGAGGACCCAATATACCCGCCCAAAAGGTATAGAGGCATGCTCGCGTGAGCAGTAATCTAATGCCCACAGAGGGGAACTATAACCTATGTGGTCATAATTATTGCTTTATATGGGTGACTGAACCTAGTCCAACTTTGTATTATGTTACTCTAAAAAGATAAAATTATTATCATATTAAGACTTAATTTTTGTAATATAATGGATAGCTCAAAACTGACCATAGAATGCAAAATTATTATATTGTTAATGACACATTCAAACACTGATGCTTTTATAGATCAAATAACTGAAATATCTTGCCTAGAATGTGTAGTTTAAGAACTAAAGAAGTACATATCTAGGGTTCTAAACTTCTTGCAAGAAGTAAAGTAATAACATGATAAACTAATTTGGAACATTTACATAACTAATTGATGATAATCTGCTTAAGTCTACAAACCCTAGGTCTAGACATAATAAGTGAAATAAAGGCACCTAATGAGAGAAAGGAACCCACTAGTGAAATCCCACATATATAGTTACAAATTCCACGGAGAAATCCTTCAATTTAGGGGCTGGAACTGATGCAAAATTGTTGCATTATTGAACTAGCGTTCTTGAATTCTTTTCTTATCTTAAGCTCTAATTTCTCTATGTTTGATTAATTATTTGACTTAGGTAAGTTCTAGCTATGTTTATAGGATAAAACTTACCAAAACCACAAAATTTAGGGTAAAAACGATGAGGTTTAGAGGTCTAACAAAATAGAAAAAAACCAAAATACCGCTAACTTAATGTTGCAGACAGGCTGCCTACAACCATCTTCACGAACCGTTAAAGGTCCACAAACTGTGAAGTCGGTCATTGTAAGGAATTGGTCTAGTAGTTCTTAATGACTGTTCTATGAGCCATTACAACAGACCATGAAGGTCCCCGTTGTCCTCACTTGGGATGAGTTTTGGAGGATCAGGTCTGGGAGTTTACTAGTTAGACTAAACAAATGCCCCATGACCCGTGTGAGGGACCATATACCATGAGGTGCCCTTGGTCATCTCATGGGTGTGGGGGTCTAAGGGTCTAGCTTTAGGAGGCTTCTACCTCTAATCTACGGACTTTACCACGACCCGTCATCAAGACCATGTATCGTGAGCATACCCGTGGTTGGATGTCTTGTCCTGGTGAATTCAAAGTCATGACCACAACTAGGTCAACGAATTGTGGACCCTATCAAGGTCCATGAACCATGTCGTTATTCGCTACTTCATGTACTTTTCTACAATCTCTTTCTTGGCTTGATCCCGAGGAGTTTCAACTACCTTGGGAAACAAGCCACTCTTCCTAACACATCATATACAGAACATAGACACTACGGGATGTGATAACATATGAAAGAAACAAATAAATAAGCAAATGAATCGATGATCATTACATTTCAACTTCAAATAAGCATGATTTCAAATCATAGTTATTGGTACTATATGTACAAACAAGTCTTTAGTTTACTAAATCTTGAACAAAGTTTAGATATTAACATGAAATCTTATATGAATTCCTATCTATTTAAGGAATTGTAATCATAGTTAGAATTTCAAAACGTTTCTCAAGATGTGATTTAAAAGAATGAATAAAATAAAAGGAAATAAATTATTATGAAAAAATAGCATATATATAGCCCAAAATTAATTTATTAAATTATTCTATCCAATTAATGAAAAAGTTTGAAAATTTTAACTTTTAATAAAAATTAACCATAATAAGGTTTTAACATCAACTACCCCTCCCCAAACCCTCTACAATATAAGGTCCAAATAAAAAGAGCCACGCCACATATTGAAAATATTTATCGGGTCGGGTCCAACAATAAGGTGAGATAATTAGTTTGTGAGCACATTCCTCCTTAACACTAACCCTTAACGTATAAATATATCGTTATTGGTCTAAGATAAACTATATTTTGTACATTAGTTGACGGCCAATGTTAACACAAGAGAAGCATGATTTCCATTCAATGATACTAGGTTGTGGAAATATGAGGATTCATACGTCCGGAAATTCCCACGAGATGGATGAATTCTCATATTTCCACAGCCTAGTATCATGGGAAACAAAATCGGCTTCTCTTGTGTAAGACATGAATGATGGTTCTTATAGTTATGCTTCCGCTATGGAGGAACTTGCAGGTCCCCTAAAGTAGTATTTACGACTAAAATCCTACACAAAACAAGAAAATATTACTTAAAATTGAGCTAAACAAATAATTTTCTAGTTTCGTCTATTTAATTTTTGAATTTTTTTTTCCTTGGAATAATTGCAGAATCCTCTAGGATTTGTCAAAGTTCAAAATGATGAACACTTCTTCTCTCTAGAAGAAAAACATAATTTTTGGATGGAAATTGAACAAACGACTCACTCTATAGTTTATTCATTACATTCTTTTGTGAGTAAGCAATTTTTTTATCAAATACTTTTAAATTATTTTTTCCATACAAGGATTCAATCAGATTTTCTGTGTATCATGTATATGTAACTCTATCTGTTTTGTTTTTGATATGTGTTTATTATACTTTATCTATGAGTAATCTGTATAAATTAACTTTTATTTATACAAATGATACTCCAATCATAGAATAACAAGCTATAAATGAAACAAGAAGTAATTGTTAGTCTGCACGACCTAGTATTTTGCTAATTTTAACTTCTTCCCTATGTTGGAAACAAATTCGCTAACGTGCTGCAACAATGGAGTAAGGACAGTAAGTTAAAATTCAATATTTTAATGTGGAAAAAACCGGCTCAAATGTTGTAAAAAACCACGACTGTACCCCCAGATGATTTAACTTCAACTTCACTAAATCACTGAGCCTCCACGTTAAATAGATTACAATCTTTGCAATCTACAGAAGTAACTCTAATTCATAACCTTCAACACAAACCTCCCAAGTTTTGTGTTACCAATTTTTTGAGTTAACATAACCTGAAGATCCACTCCTAATTTGTTTTATATCTCATAGAACTAAGATAATATCAAGATTCATTCACAAAGAAAAAGTCCTTACACATAAACTCTGTAAAAGGACAAGGTTCTTCGATGTGTTCCTTCAGTTTGCTATTACCACTTGTGAAGTAAATTTCTCAATTACTTTTTTTGCTTTGTATGTTGACTTCACGTATCAGGACACTACTTCCAGTTTAAGTGTCAACGATAGTGAGTAGTATTATAACCCAACCAAGGGTTAGGATCATTCTCTAATGGAGTGGATTTCTAGAATCAATAGTCAAGTACGAATAAGTTCAAGTCAATCATAGCTAAAAACAATTATGAATAAAAACATATTTCAGGTTTGGGATAACACAAGTGTCAAATATCCAAGGGAAATTTGTATTCAATTGGCATCTAAGCAAAAAATAACACGAAAATATGAAAGCAAACGGGATTCTTGGGATGTGATAGGATAATGGGCTAAGGTAGACAATTGGGTAATTGCAAGTGATAGTGAATTTGTTGTAAATCAGTGACTAATATAAACTTTAGTGGGGATGAACTCTCTCTTGATCTCTTTATCCTGAATCAAAATGCCTTCACTTTAGTCCATTCACTCTCTCGAGCTGAATGTGTGAAAAAAGATATAGGATTCACTCTCTCGAGTTGAACCGATGACAACCCAATACCCATAGATCATCAATTAGGTAAACTTCTTTTTCAAATAGCTCTCTCGCGCAAGTAAAAAACACGAATGTAAAATAGAATTTGCAACTACAACCCTTTAGATTAAGCCGCAATTACTGAAAAAATTAATTTAAAGAAATATTTAGACTATCAAATATCAATACCAAACAACTAAATCAATCCATAATCATATAATAATACCCCAATAATTGGATTTTAATCTAGACGTAGTAAAAAAAAAGAAATCAATGATGAAATGTATTTCCATCAACAGGGTATCAATAATTATGTCTTTACATAAGTCTAAGATAAAGAATCTTCAATACCCACTTCTAATTTTTCAGAAATGGAAATCTTCATAGCAAAGGAAATATTGTCTCTAAAATGAATTCTTCCTATGTAATTTGAAAACTGAATAATATAATAATTTATAAAAAGATATGATTGAAAAATGATATTAAACTAAAATTTTAAAAAAGTATTTATAATTTCCAAAAATATTGTTGTATAGGACCGCACGTCGTAGTTATTTAGGATTTGCAAGTGGATTAGTGATCCTCCCTTTTATTAATTTCATTGCTTTTTTCTTTAGACTTCAACATCTTCACAGTTTCATAATTTCTAGCCATGAAGCACTACATGGCGGAATCGTTAGGCGACTCACCAAGAGCTAATTTGTATAGCCTACTTGATTTTCTCTTTCTAGACTTGGCACACTGGAAAATTAGGCAATACCATGGTTGTTCGAGGACATAGCGTGGTTTAACAGTATTTTTAATGCTTTTTCGTTAAGTTTAGTGTGTATCCAAAAGCCTTTTTGTATTAATTTCTATGTAAGTTTCTCTTTATTTGCAGGAAATCTGTCTAAAGATGAATGCGGAAGTTTTTGAGCAAGAAATGCAGAAAATTACCACCTACGAAGCTTGTGACGGTCCGTCGTGCCTGTGACGGTCCGTAGGTAGCATCGTTGAAGCTGCTGAAGGAAGATGGGGAAGTCTGACCAAGTCTGGGGTTTCGAAGTGCATGACGGACCATCGTTGCCATGACGGTCTGTCCTGCTGGTTCGTCGTGATGATCAGAGAAATAGTCCCAGTACCCAAATTCCAAGAGTTCAAGTGTTATGGAACGAAGACTCTCGACGGACCATTGTACCTGTGATGATCCGTCATACCTGCCGTCGAGGGTAATGCAGAGAGCAGCTGCTCTAAAATTTTATACGCTCAAACTTACTTCTCAAAAAAGAAGTAAAGCGGTCGTATCAAGTAAAGAACCCAACTAATGAGGTTAGGATCGTTCCCACGGGGAAAATAGTTCAGACTTAACTTCAACCTATTATTACTATTATTATGTCAATTATTTCCTTGGAAAACAAAGACGATAAAGGGGGGGGGGGTTATTTCTAAATGAATGAAAATAATTAGCTAAATCAAAGTAGACCACTAACATATTCAAATGTTGGAGTTTAATAAATTAATAAAAGTAAGTAGGGTTTACGTGTTCCCCAAAGGTTCCTAACTTGATAATTCTAACTATAACAATTCTTTCCTAGTATCTTGCATGCAATGTGATAAGTTATTTATCTCGAAATCCTTGGTCCGGCATCTAGAAAATGTCACGACACAAAACGAGCAGCGAGTGGCACCCACACTTATCCTACTATGTGAGCGAACCAACAATCTAAACCCCAACGTTTACCAGTATATAAATTTTGAATAATGAATAAAATGCGGAAGATCCAAAACTCATTAACGAAATCAATTAAATAAACTTCTAAAGTATAATACTTATCATCCCCAAAATCTGGAATTCATCACATCAAGAACATCTATCCTCAAATTACTAAGTCTAAGAGTATTTAAGAACTAAAATAAGTAGAAAGATGGTCCATGTCTGAACTTCAAAGACATCAAGACGTGAAGAAGAGAATTCAGCCCGAGCTAGGAATAATAGCTCACCCTGAAATCTGACGTGCTGAAGACTGGCTAGAGTTGAGGACGAGTCGAAGTCAATGGTGCACTTGCTGCACTCCACAAAACAACAAGAAGAAAATAAAAGTAGGGGTCAGTACAAGGAACACGTACTGAGTAGGTATCATCGGCCAACTCAAAATAGAAAGCAATATATACTGAATAATAATATAAAATCAACCAGAATACTTAACAGGAGACAATCAACAAGTACAAGAACCATTGGCAATAACACCAAGCACACCTATGAGGACTCAAGCCTCCACACCATACTCATTTGGGAAATAGGTTCTTCGAAATTGAGTATATTAACATAATTCAAGATTACTTCTTTGTATTCTTATCGTGTCGGAACGTGACACTCCGATCCCCTAAAGCTACGTTTCGGAACGTGACACTCCGATCCATTATTCCTACCGTGTCGGAACGTGACACTCCGATCACCTAATGCTANAGAACGTGACAGTCCGATCCATTATTCCTACCGTGTCGGAACGTGACACTCCGATCCCCTAATGCTACGTGTCGGAACGTGACACTCCGATCCATTTATCTCATTATTTCAGTTCATCAAGATTTCTTTATGTCAAGCGTCATCTTAATAGAGAGGATTTAAGATTGAAGATTCAACAGTCTCATTATTCTAACCACCACAATTATACGATCACAACATATAATCACACAATCAAGTATATAGAAGACTTTACAATACCACCCAATACATATCAATCGCTATTTAGAGTTTATCTATCACATAGACATAAACCATAACCTACCTCCACCGAAGAATAATGATCGAGCAAGCTATCTCCCCAATGCCTTTTGCTTTCCTCTTCGTTCTCTCTTTTTCGCTCGTTCTCCCTCCCTAATTATCATATAATTCATTATGATAAAAGTAACCCATTATTTATTTTAAGGTTATCTCCTTTAACCCTCCAAGTAAATAAATTATTAAACTTACCCCACTAATTTCATAAAGTTTGTCATGAATAGTCCAAAACACCCCTTTAAAACCATTAGAAGAAATCCGACCCAGTTGGGGTTACGCAACCTGTGACGGCCCGTCGTGTCTATGACAGTCCGTCCTGCAGGTCCGTCACAAAGTTCAGAGAGTCAAATTCAGTAAAGAGGTTTGTGACGGTCCGTCGTGTCTACGACAGTCCGTCCGGCAGTTCCGTCGCGAAGTTCAGAGAGTCGATCTCAGTACCCAGATTTAAGACTTGAAGTGTTTTGGAACGAAGGCCCTCGACGGTCCGTCGTGCCTATGACGATTCGTCCTACTTGTCGTCGAGGGTAATGAGAAGAGTAGCAGAAGAAATTACACAAGTATGGGACGACGGAATCCATCACGGGCCGTCGTGACCATGACGGTCCGTCGCGTGGTCCGTCGACCCAGTCAGTTTTTATCAAAATAATCTTACTGCTCGAATCGACTAAACAGGTCGTTACGATAGATACCAATTTACCCATCGTTCGTCCCCGAATGATCACAGGAAGAAAAGCAAGGGCGAGAAAGAGTACCTGAATCTGTAAAAAGATGTGGATATCTTTCTTGCATTTCTGCCTCATTCTCCCAAGTAGACTCTTCAACTGGCCGATTCTTCCACTGAACCTTGGTAGATGCAATCTCCTTTGATCTCAACTTGCGGACTTCTCTATATAGAATAGCAACCGGCTCCTCCTTATAATACAAATTCTCATCAAGAAGAACTGAATCCCAACGAATAATGTAGTTTCCATCCCCATGGTACTTTTTCAGCATAGACACATGAAATACCGGGTGCACTCCTGAGAGTCCTGGAGGCAATGCCAATTCATAAGCCACCTCCCCCACGCGCTTCAAACCTTCAAATGGCCTAATATACCTCGGACTAAGATTACCTCGCTACCAAACCACATCACCCCTTTCATGGGTGAAACCTTCAGCAAGACTTGTTCACCCTCCATAAA
>NC_028648.1:34769198-34830299 GCF_001406875.1 Solanum pennellii | reverse complement strand
TGTAGTCTATGCACATCCGAAGGCTTCCATCCTTCTTTTTCACAAATAAAAGAGGAGCACCCCAAGGGGATGCACTTGGTTTAATAAAACCTTTACCTAACAACTCTTGAAGTTGGGCCTTTAACTCCCTTAACTCAGCTGGAGCCATTCTATAAGGGGGGATGGAAATGGGGCGAGTATCCGGCTCCAGATCAATACAAAAATCAATATCCCTATCCGGTGGCATACCAGGAAGGTCAGCAAGAAACACATCCAGAAACTCACAGGCTATCGAAACAGACTCAATAGAAGGTACTTTGGAAGTATCATCCCTGAGATGTGCCAAGAAGGCTAAACAACCTTTACTAACCATCCTCTTAGCGAGAAGAAAAGAGATAATACGGACTGGGGTGGAAATGTAGTCACCCTCCCACACTAGCAGATCTTTCCCAGGCTTGGCAATTGTCACAGTTTTAGCATTACAATCTAACATTGCAATATTTAGGGAAAGCCAAGTCATACCCTGAATTACATCAAAATCAACCATTTCTAGGATAATCAAATCTACATAGGTATTGCTCCCTACAAAAGTCACAAGGCAAGACCTATACACCTTCTCAACTATCACAGACTCACCCACAGGAGTAGAGACACTAATAGGCATGTCAAGCAATTCGCAATGTAAATCAAGACCAGTAGCAAATGAGGAAGATACATATGAAAATGTGGATCCAGGATCAAATAATACAGAAGCCATGCAATCACAGACCAAAAGATTACCTGTGATATCAGCATCAGATGTCTCTGCTTCAGACCTCCCGGGGAAAGCATAACAATGGGCCCTATCACCTGTCTGTTCGTTGCCCCTATCATGTTGCGCTGCCGCAGTTCCAGCTTGCCCGCCACCCTGATTGATTGGGTGACCACCATTACCATGGCCACCACGTCCTCCAGAATGGCGGCCTCTCCCATGACCNTAATGGACGTCTAGAAACCTGTAAGTGGGCTAAACTTCCCATGCTCCCTGCTTTCCTACTTAAGGCATCTGCCACCACATTAGCTTTTCCTGGATTATACAAAATAGTAATATCATAGTCCTTCAGTAGTTCCATCCACCTCCTCCGCCTCAAATTCAAATCTTTCTGAGTAAAGACATACTGTAAACTACGATGATCTGTATAAACTTCACACTTGACCCCATATAGATAATCTCTCCTTTGCTTTAACGCAAACACAACTGCAGCCAACTCCAAATCATGGGTCGGATAGTTACGTTCATGCACTTTTAATTGCCTCGAAGCATAAGCAATTACATTTCTCTCCGGCATTAGCACTGCACCCAAACCAGAATAAGATGCATCACAATAGACAATGTAATTCTTACCTTCTACTGGCAAGGTAAGAATTGGTGCAGTAGTCAACAAACTCTTGAGTTTCTGAAAACTTTCTTCACATTCTTCCGACCATACAAAGGGAACATTCTGCTTAGTCAAATTTGTTAGCTGCGAAGCAATGGAAGAAAATCCCTTGACAAATCGACGGTAGTAGCTAGCTAATCTAACAAAGCTCCTTACCTCTGTAACATTAGTAGGTGTTACCCAACTCTTCACTGCTTCAATCTTAGAAGGATCCACCATCACTCCATCCCTAGAAACTACGTGCCCCAAGAAGGACACTGAATCTAGCCAAAACTCACACTTGGAGAATTTGGCATAAAGCCTTTTCTCCCTCAACAACTCCAATACAATTCTCAAATGCTCCTCATGTTCTTTCCTGCTCTTTGAGTATATCAGTATATCATCAATGAATACAATAACAAAGAGATCCAGATATGGCTTAAAAATCCCGTTCATCAGACTCATGAAAGCAGCAGGGGCATTCGTAAGCCCAAAAGACATTACTAAGAATTCGTAATGCCCATACCTGGTTCGAAAAGCAGTCTTTGGCACATCTGCTGCCCGTATTTTCAATTGATGATAACCGGATCTCAGATCAATTTTAGAGAAGACACAAGCACCTTGTAACTGATCGAACAAATCATCAATTCGAGGAATAGGATACTTGTTCTTAATAGTTACCTTATTCAGCTGCCTGTAGTCTATGCACATCCGAAGGCTTCCATCCTTCTTTTTCACAAATAAAACAGGAGCACCCCAAGGGGATGCACTTGGTCTAATAAAACCTTTACCTAACAACTCCTGAAGTTGGGCCTTTAACTCCCTTAACTCAGCTGGAGCCATTCTATAAAGGGGGATGGAAATGGGGCGAGTACCCGGCTCCAGATCAATACAAAAATCAATATCCCTATCCGGTGGCATACCAGGAAGGTCTGCAGGAAACACATCCAGAAACTCACAGACTATCGAAACAGACTCAATCGAAGGTACTTTGGAAGTATCATCCCTGAGATGTGCCAAGAAGGCTAAACAACCTTTACTAACCATCCTCTTAGCGCGAAGAAAAGAGATAATACGGACTGGGGTGGAAATGTAGTCACCCTCCCACACTAGCGGATCTATCCTAGGCTTGGCCAATGTCACAGTTTTAGCATTACAATCTAAGATTGCAAAATTTGGGGAAAGCCAAGTCATACCCAGAATTACATCAAAATCAACCATTTCTAGGATAATCAAATCTACATAGGTATTGCTCCCTACAAAAGTCACAAGGCAAGACCTATACACCTTCTCAACTATCACAGACTCACCCACAGGAGTAGAGACACTAATAGGCATGTCAAGCAAATCGCAATGTAAATCAAGACCAGTAGCAAATGAGGAAGATACATATGAAAATGTGGATCCAGGATCAAATAATACAGAAGCCATGCAATCACAGACCAAAAGATTACCTGTGATAACAGCATCAGATGTCTCTGCTTCAGACCTCCCGGGGAAAGCATAACAATGGGCCCTATCACCTGTCTGTCCATTGCCCCTATCATGTTGCGCTGCAGCAGTTCCAGCTTGCCCGCCACCCCGACTGATTGGGTGACCACCATTACCTTGGCCACCACGTCCTCCAGAATGGCGGCCTCTCCCATGACCACCTCTACCTCTAACTATTGGGGGTCTGTAACTCTGTTTTGGACAATACTTCCTAATATGTCCAGTCTCCCCACATCCATAACAATTCCTGGAGTCAAGCATAGGTCTTTGTGAAAGTGACGAAGTCTGGGGATAACCTCCAAACTCAGAAAAAGGCTGACTGGGCTGCGATGGACCCCCAGCTAAAGCCTGCAGGGCAGACTGAATAGGGCGGTTTTGGTAACCTCCTGAACTCTGCCCTCTGGAGTAAGAACCGCTAAACTCACCTCCCTTACGGAACTTCTTAGATGTCGACGCCATGGTGAAGTCGTCTGGCTTCACCCCCTCCACTTCTATCACAAAATCAACCACTTCCTGAAAGGATTTTGCTGCAGCAGCTACCTGTAAGGCTGGGATCCGCAAATCTGACCTCAATCCCTTCACAAAACGGCGAATCCGCTCTTGTGGACTGAAACAAAGCTGAGTGGCATACCTAGATAGTGCACGAAATTTAGCCTCATAAGCAGCAACAGACATCCTTCCTTGCTCTAGGCTCAGGAATTCATCTCTCCTCCTATCCCTCAAAGTCCGGGGTATATACTTCTCCATAAATAAGCTAGAGAATGATGCCCAAGTCATAGGTGGTGCCTGTGCTGGTTGACACTCAACATACGACCGCCACCACATTTTGGCATCCCCCTGAAACTGATAGGTCACAAACTCCACACCGAATCGTTCTACTATGTCCATCTTATGTAGCAGCTCATGACAATCAACCAGAAAATCATAGGCATCTTCAGATTCAGCACCCTTGAATACTGGAGGTTTTAACTTTAAGAATTTAGTGAAAAGTTCATGCTGATCACTTGTCTTTATGGACCCTGTAGTCAATCGAGGAAACGTGCCTACTTCCAATGAGGCATCCATGCGGGGAGCCACAGCGGCTGCATGTTGTACCCCCTGAACCTGAGGTGCTGGTGCAGAAAACACTGGAGGTGTCTGGCCCTGATCAGATAACCCGCTAAGATAGGTAAGAACCTGGTTAATCATCTCTGGGGTAGGCTGGGGTGGTAATTCCTCATCTTGAACCTGCTCATTTTCCCCTTCTTCACCCTCTCTCACTACCTCATCAGTCGGTGGAGGAGTCACTGCCCTATTACTAGCTGGACCAGGTGTTTGTCCTCTACCTCTAGAGGGCGTCCTCCTGCGACCTCTACCACGGCCTCTTGCCACTGCTCCTCCTCGAGCTACGGTCCCAATGGTTGGCTCAGACGCACCCTGTCCTGCCGGTGCTGGTGTTGACACAGTTGTTGCTCTAGTTCTAACCATCTGCGAGATAGAGTGAGGATGTCAGATACCAATTTGTATCACCTAGATACCAATTGGACCCAAGTAATAGCACGAAAGAAAGAAAGAATGGAGTTTTCCTAAAGTCCTATCGCCTCTCAAAGAAAAGTAAGGGCGTCCCCCTACCGTTCCTCAAGACTCTACTAGACTCGTTCTTGTGTGATGAGACCAACGAACCTAAAGCTCTGATACCAAGTTTGTCACGACCCAAAACGAGCCGCGAGTGGCACCCACACTTATCCTACTAGGTGAGTAAACCAACAATCTAAATCCCAACGTTTACCAGTATATAAATTTTGAATAATGAATAAAATGCGGAAGATCCAAAACTCATTAACAAAATCAATTAAATAAACTTCTAAAGTATAGTACTTATCATCCCCAAAAGCTGGAAGTCATCACATCAAGAACATCTATCCTCAAATTACTAAGTCTAAGAGTATTTAAGAACTAAAATAAGTAGAAAGATGGTCCATGTCCGAACTTCAAAGACATCAAGACGTGAAGAAGAGAATCCAGCCCGAGCTAGGAATAATAGCTCACCCTGAAATCAGACGTGCTGAAGACTGGCTAGAGTTGAGGACGACTCGAAGTCAATGGTGCACTTGCTGCACTCCACAAAACAACAAGAAGAAAATAAAAGTAGGGGTCAGTACAAGGAACACATACTGAGTAGGTATCATCGCCCAACTCAAAATAGAAAGCAATATATACTGAATAATAATATAAAATCAACCACAATACTTAACAGGTGACACAACCTGTGACGGCCCATCGTGTCTATGACGGTCCGTTCTGCAGGTCCGTCACAAAGTTTAGAGAGTCAAATTCAGTAAAGAGGTTTGTGACGGTCCGTCGTGTCTACGACGGTCCGTCCTGCAGTTCCGTCGCGAAGTTCAGAGAGTCGGTCTCAGTACCCAGATTTCAGAGTTGAAGTGTTTTGGAACAAAGGCCCTCGACGGTCCGTCGTGCCTATGACGGTTCGTCCTACTTGTCGTCGAGGGTAATGAGAAGAGTAGCAGAAGAAATTACACAAGTATGGGACGACGGAATCTATCACGGGTCGTCGTGACCATGACGGTCCGTCGACCCAGTAAGTTTTTATCAAAATAATCTTACAGCTCGAATCGACTAAACAGGTCGTTAAAGAAAATTTCACTCGCACCTTGGTCCAGTTAGGCGTGTTGCTATACTAACCCTTACCTTTACATAATATTAAACATTGTATTCGATATTTGACTAAGTTATTACCACGTACCAATCAATACTAGCCTATTAGATAGTATACACTAAATCTATGTTGATAATTCTTTTTCTATTATCTACCTCCTTGGTCCGGCAAGTAGCATTAAGGCGAGTTATAACGTTGGACATCCGTTAAAAAGACTTTTAAGCGGAAGAACTATCAATACGTGCAAGACACTATTCTAGAATTGTTATATTTGTTAGATTTTATCTTATTATTCAATCATGGTTCCCACAACCCTAGTTATGGAGTTTAGTTACCTATAGTCATAATCACCATATTCATATATATGATATAACAATTTATGCACTTACTTCAATCAGAAAGACTGAAATCCATAAATTTACTTGATTAATCGACAAAATTACCAACAATCAACTCCAGAGAAAAGTGTAACAAACCAAAGTCTAATATCCAAAATAATCTACTAATAACGAATCTTACATAAAAGTGCTTTTCCAATAAAGAGTCTAACCTCCAATACCAGGTTTTCAAACAATTTATAAAAAACCAAAAACCTAATCAAAGAAGGACTCTATTTGTTGAAAATCTGTCAAAACGCGGCTAGGTTGACGGACCTCGTGGTCACGACGGGCCGTCATTGACTCCGTCGTGCCATATTTTTAAAATTCTTCAAATGCTCTCTTCATTTCCCTCGATGGCGGGTATGACGGATCGTCACAGGCACAACCGTCCGTTGAGGGTCTCCGTTCTATAACACTTATACTCTTGGAATTTGGCTACTGGGACTACTTCTCTGATCTTCACGACGAACCAGCAGGACGGACCATCATGGCTACGACGGTTCGTCATGCACTTCGTAACCCACACTTGGTCAGACTTCCCCATCTTCCTTTAGCAGCTTCATTACGATGCCACCTACGGATCGTCACAGGCACGAAGGACCGTCATAAGCTCCGTAGGTTATAACTTTTCTGCATTTCTTGCTCAAAAACATCCGCGTTCATCTTTAGACAGATTTCCTGCACATAAAGAGAATCTTACATAAAAATAAATACAAAAAGGCTTTTGGACACAAACTAAACTTAAGGAAAAAGCATTAAAAATACCGTGAAACCATGGTGTATCAATACCCTCCACTTAAATTCGTTGTTTGTCCTCAAGCGACGCACTATGACTCACTACAAAATCTTTGTAAAGTAGTATCCATGTTTTATCTTTCGCAATCATTGGGCTATCAATCCCGATCAGTCTCATCATATTTATGCATATTATCACTATTAGTCTTGAATTA
Organism: Solanum pennellii; assembly: GCF_001406875.1. Lineage (NCBI taxonomy): Eukaryota > Viridiplantae > Streptophyta > Magnoliopsida > Solanales > Solanaceae > Solanum > Solanum pennellii. Next base: position 34,823,446 of record NC_028648.1, on the reverse strand, counting down.
TGTGGAATCAAACCATGATACAGACTCACCACGCACTAACACCTATCCTCTTCAATCTCTCATCGAGATGCTAATATTTCCGGTATTGCAACTAGTGTTCTCACTTTAGAACAACATCCTCATTTTTCACACAATGATTTCAGTTTGAGAAGGATTACTTTTCAACACTCACTCTCAGAACATATTCTCAACTCATTCATACATATTTCCATAAGCTTGCCCTTATTTTCACTGCTTTAAGTTCGCTATACAACTCTTAGGATCATGATAGGACTTTCTTAGCTTGTAACATAGGCTCAGGGTAAGGTAAGGTATATTATGGTATACTTTTGTAACTTTTTGCCCTCCTTGACATATTGTCTGAACATACAACTTTTATCATTTTATTTCACCCAATTTCTCATATTTTTTCACCTTACTATTTCCCTTCTTTCTCCATTTGTGTAAGTGACTCTTTTCTTTTCTTGCTTGTATTATAGTATTTGTTTAATTATTATTATTTTTTTTACTTTTCTTTCAACTGATTCTTGAGTCACTTTACTTTTGTTCTTTCTCTCTCTTTGTTCATTCAACCCCACTTTCCAGAGAATTTCTCATAATTGCCACCCTTAACTCATGGCTTTGCCATTAGTCAAAGTACACAATACCCAAAGTTGGGTCAGGGCCATAAAAAAGTTGTTTAATGCATTAGCCACCCTAAATTTATGCTTTTGGCATAAGTTGAGGTGCACATGTCCAAAGAGGGACCAGGGCCAACACATTATTAACAGAAAAGATCAGTTGGGGTGAATATTAAAGGTGTAGTTTAAGCTAAAATCATTTGGATAAAAGAGGGATTAATTTAATTCGAATTTTTATTTAGGCCAAAAATTGGCTATATTGAACAAGGGCCTATGATCCTTTCCTAATTGTCTATTACAACATACTTTTAGCAGGACTAACCAGGCAAGTTCTAGCTCAGTACAAATAGTGGACTATTCAAATCTTCCTCACACTCACTTGACATCTCATTACTCTACCACATTGTCAGACACCTAGTTCGAATTTTAGACTTAGGGTCATGCAGTGGTGTATCTCTATGTCATGCTTAGAGCCACACATTTATCAATTGTTATGCCTAGTCATGCATCATTTTCATTTCATCAAGATATAATTTTAGCCATCATGCTTCAGAGTTAAACTATTTACACAAGATATAGACATGCTGGTTCAACATTCAAACTAATAAGTCTCTTGGGGAAAAAGAACACAGGCAGAAAACCCTAAAAGAGGATAGTGAATTGGGCTACTCAGAGTTCACCCTAGCACTCACTTTCCATTTACCCCACCCCCAACAAAAAGACATGCAATTGTCCCCAATGCATAAAAAATTGAAATACAAGAGTGATAAGTGAAGCAATCCTTGAGCGTAATGCGCCGACGATCAGCAAGCTGGTGGGTTCGGTTCCCCGCAACCCACTACCTTTGTAATCTGGACACCCTTAGTAGTGTCCTAATCTGAAACAGCACTATCAGCAATGCCTCCTGCTATTGCCACATCTCTGGAGCTAGATGCCCCAACAGCTGACTCTACAGCCCTGATTTGACGCGCCTCCTCATCAGTAGGTGAGGCTCTCCTCGCAGCCTCCATCTCACGGGGCTCCTTCTTCCGTGCTCTAGCCTCATCCTCCTCTCAACCCTTATGCCGCTTGGCATGCTCTCGAGGGGGAGGTGGTGGAATCTCAGAAGTGGCGAATAAGGCCGCCATCACTGTGTCCTCAGCAGGCTCTGCAGAAGGGGCCTCAGACTCAGGCACCCTTGCCTCTGGGATCATATAAATATTTGCTCGAAGACTCTCGACCGCAGCCAAAAGGGTCGACAAATCCACCTGAGGGGCTGGCCGGGCTAGCACTCGAAACTCAAAAGAGTCCAAGCGCTGATGAACCTCAACGATCTTCCACTCTGTGGGCTGGACCATTCTCTGCTCCAAGCGCACTTCTGCCTCAACAATAGACCTCTGCATCCAAGGGTGTATGTGTAGCCATCTGTGCCTCAAGTTTCTGGAACCTAGAAAGCGGGACCGGAGTGGGGAAAGGGGCTGAGGGAGAGGAGCTCGGGGCAGTGGTACTACCCGGGATATACTCGACCGGGGTAGTGTCAGTGGTTTCAGAAGCAGCCTGCGTAGCCGTGCTAGCCTGTGCTACCATATCAGCCATATTGTAACCAAGTGGAGGCAACTCTGGACGGGGCCCTCTGTGTGGAGCCAACTCATTAGCCTCATCCCTGATGAGGCCGATATCAACATTGCCCAGCGGGGTCTTGAGCTGATCAATGTGCCAGATGGTCATACCTGTGGACCTACATAAAGAAAATATCATGCACCGGAAAGTGTAAGTAGTTGTGCCCTTAAAAGCCCTCTCGTGCATGACTGCCTGTAGAAGCCAAGCAAAGTCCACCTCAAACCCGACTATCATCGCCGCCATCAGAACTGCATGATCCCATGTGACTATATTATCAGCGGATGTCGGGGAAAGGTGGTGGCGGACAATAAACGATAAGAACTTAGCCGTTAAGGTCAGGTTAGCCTTCTTGATGGCTCCCTTCTGTTCGGTTACCCAATCGGCACCCTCTCCATCAACAGACAAGTGCAGGGTCATCCGCCTCTTAGTGGTCTTTCTCAGCGATAGCTCACGCAAGAATTGGCTATCTTTTAAAATTGTCTACCGGTAGTCAAACTCGGCGGTGAGAGGGGTCCGGTTGGCATCAACATCCTCGCCGTATAGATACTGGCGAATGGCAGGCAGGGATATATCAACCTGAATGCGAGGTACTCAGACATTCTTATGTGGGGCCTGTTTGGAAGGGGCAGCCCGCCTAATAATCTATGATCTGAGAGTATCCACGTATGAGGCGTAGAACTCTCGGACGAACTCTTCCCATAAAAGCCCAAAGAACGCGCATTCTGGTGAAGAGATTGTGGATCTCTGGCATAGTAGGGAGACTTCGCTTATTGACCCGCCTCTCCAATGTAAGGGTCCGTGTCATGACTCCTTTATCATTCAAAACTTTGCGTCTGAATAAACATGATATTGATCGACGACACACCACTGGTTTGGCTGGTCAGCAACCAGGGTGAGAGCACGACCACGAGTTGGTGAGCTGAGTGTGGATTCAGAACTGTCAGCCTCATCAGACTAGTCATACTGTGCAGCTGTGGTAGGTGAAGGGACTTTAGAAGACCCGGAGGCTTCCTCCGGCTACAAAACTCCTAAGGAGCCAGACGCTCCTTCTTCATGAGTAGATGACCCAGAAGGTGTGCCGATCAGTGTGCGCTTCTCTTAAAACTGGGAGGCAGTTACTACACCAGACGCCACCTTTTTGGGCGTAGCTCTGGCAGCACGTGCATCTCGGGATGGAGTGGCACTACCTGGGGCACGTTCTCGGGGTCACACTCATTATCAAATCCAATGATCAGGCGGGCAGACGGGGCGACATACTTTGATCGCCCACGTACGTAAACTCGATCTTGTTTTTGTGCCATTAGAGATAATACCTGTAAGGAATCAATATTAGTACTAGAAGGAGCAAACAAAACAAGCAAAAACAACGCAAAATAAATAAAAGAGTTAAGATGTAATGACATTTCTATAGTACCAGTGAAACACGACGGACCAGGTGACGACTCGTCGTGAGTACGACGGACAGTCATGGGGTCGGTCATGTCTTACTTAAAACTATGTTTATGTGGAGACCCCTGAAGGAAAGTCTCTGACAGTTATGACAGATAAGTAGGACAGACCATCGTGATGATGACGGTCCGTTACCGATGTCTGTCATGGGACACTTAGAACAAGTATGGGGACCCTTAGGAGAGGGGTCTCTGACCGTCATGATCATTTGTGCAGGCCGGACCGTCGAGGGTATGACGGTCCGTCATAGGTGTCAGTGAGAGGACACTTAGAAAATGTATGGAGACCCTTATCAGAGGGGTCTCTGACCGTCATGACGATTATGCAGGATGGACCATCGGCGGTATGACGATCCATCTTGGATGTCCGTAAGAGGACACTTTGAAAAAGTTGGAGACCCTTAGGAACATGGTCTCTGACAACCTGAACGGTTGTGCAGGACAGACCATCGAGGGTATGATGGTCCATCGTATATGTCCTTAAGAGGACACTTAGAAAAAGTGAGAGACCGTTAGGAATAGGGCCTCTGACAAACAAAATGATTGTGCAAGATGGACCGTCGTGGGAACGACGGTCCGTCCCATGTGTCCGTTGGTAGACACTTGGAGAAAACTTGACAGTGGGGCGTTGGAACGAACCCTATGACGGTCCATCGTGGGTACGATGGTCCATCATCGGGGTCTCGTTTTGTCATTCAGTGACAGAACTGAGGATGCCACATTAATCCTCTGTGACTCACATGGAAAACTTAGTGTTAACCTATACATTTCTACCCAAATACCTAGTAAACTAGCAAATCTAAAGCACCTATTTCTAGAGTTTTAACAAGGCAATTTAAGGATTATCAACCTAGTTTATACAAAATTGGATCAAAGAATGAAGGCCCATCAATAAGAACTAGGATAATACTAATTGAAAAAAGAAAATACAATGTAAATGGGTAGATATCAGAGACACATACCTGAGAACAGGAGAAAGACAAGCAAGTGAGGCACTTCGTTAGCAAGAACAGAATCGAAGCAGCTCACTCCGACTAGTAGAGAGTGGATTTTAGGAATTGGGGAATTTGGGGAAATGATCGGTTGAAAGAGAGGTAGGAAATGGCAATTTTAAAAGGGAGTGAATTGGAGAAAGAGGTAAAGAAACCGTTCAAATGAAGGGGTGGGGGGTTTTATAGGTTGAAAATTTTTAAAGTTCCCATCCGAGTCGGGTCGGGTATGCTCATTAATGACGCGACGAGTCCCCGACGACGGTCCATCGCAATCGCGATGGTCCGTCATTTGTTCCGTCGCGTGTCCCTAGTTTTGAAAATAAATGAAAGACGTACGTGGCACGATGGATTCATGCGATGGTCCGTCGCGTTTGTTACGAGTCGTCGATGGGTTCGTCAGTGACTGTTGCAGAGTGATTTTCTGCAGAATTTCCTGGTGATGTGCCTGCAAATTTAAAACCCATTAGTAGAAAATGCTACCATTACGTGAAAGAAAAACTATAAATATTGGGTTGCCACCCAACCAGCGCCTGATTTAACGTCGCGGCACAACTGAGGACACTTGATTACTCAGACTTGATCAAGATAGTATGCCTCGCTCACTTCATTCGCCGATTCAGCATGCCCAAATTTGATTTTTATGGAGTGTCCATTCACCTTGAACCGCACATCCTCCTTAGTTTCCAAATCAACTGCTCCATGAGGGAATAGTTGGGTAACAAAGTAAGGACTAGTCCATTTGGACTTGAGCTTGCCCGGAAACAAGCGCAACCTAGAATTGAATAAAAGCACCAAATCCCCAACCATAAACTCTGGTTTTCAATTTTTAGGTCATGGTACTTCTTCATCTTTTCTTTGTATAGGGCTGAGCTGTCATAAGCTTTCAGGCGAAATTGATCGAGTTCATTCAACCCAGCTAACCGTTATTCTGCAGCTTCGTTCCAATTCATTTTCAACTTCTTTATAGACCACATGGATTTATGCTCTAATTTAACCGGAAGAAGAAAAGCTTTCCCATATACAAGTTGGTAAGGGGACATACCTATAGGAGTCTTATACGGTGTTCGCTAGGCCCAAAGAGCATCATCAAGCCTCCTTGACCAATCCGTCCTACTAAAGTTGACTGTTTTTGAAAATATCTGTTTGATCTCCCTATTTGACACATCAACTTGCCAACTAGTTTGAGGGTGGTAAGGAGTGGCCACATTATGGCGAACCCCATATTTCTCCAATAACGCCTTGAACAATCTGTTGCAAACGTGGGAGCTTCCATCCCTAATTATTGCCCTTGGGGTGCCAAAATGATAGAATATATTCTTTTTTAAGAACGCAGTGACACTCTTAACTTCATTGTTTGCGAGGGCGATAGGTTCAACCCATTATATGCATAATAAACCACTACTATAATATACTTCATTCCATGAGAACACACAAAAGGACCCTTAAAGTCAATACCCCAAACATCAAATAACTCAATCACAAGAATGGGGTTTAGAGGGAGCTCTTGCTTTCTTTAAATGCCGCCATCTCTTTGGCATCTATCACATGCTTTAGCAAACTCATGAGCACCTTGATGAAGGGTTGGCCAATAGTAACCACATTGTAATATCTTATGAGAGTTTCGGATACCACTATGATGTCCACCAACGGGTGAGGAATGGCATGCCTCGAAAACACTCAACATCTCACATTCTGTCGCACAACACCGAATAAGCCCGTCGGCACGATGCCTATATGAATATGGTTCATCCCAAAAGAACTTCTTCACATCGCACATGAACTTTTTTCTTTGATAAAAGGACAAGTCCTATGGAATAATATCACTAGCAGATAGTTCGCGAAATCTGCGAACCATGGAATCAATTCTTGTGAGGCAGCCAATATATGCTCATCGGGGAAAGTATCATCATTACCATGGTTGTTCGTCGACTCACCCAATGGGTTAGGAAATCCTCGGGCCTTTTTTCTTTGTTCTATTAGCTACCCTTTTCCTTTTTACTCATTAGAGTTGATGTTTTGTTCCTTAATTAAAATGCCTGAAAATCAAGAACATTTATTAGTTATTGGCAAAAAAATAGTCATTTATGGACAGTAAAACTATTAAAATCATACTTTAAATGAGTCCAAATTGTAGACTCATCATAAATGCATGAGTATTCAGAATGACTTCTCCTCAAATTAAGAACATTTTTTGATAGAGTTATTGTTCACATTAAACTCCCCATTGACTTGAACTCTCTTGACTTAGAGTTCTACTTCATGTAAGCCTCCTTCGTCAGTTCAAACTTCTTGATTCTTTAGACTCCTTCTTCACATTACCTTTCTTAATTCTTTTGTATTGTATTCCAACTCGAAAACTTCAATTCAGCAATGACTTGTCGAGCTCTATTTAAAATGTGACTCCTTCTTCAATTAAAACCACTTGGATCTTTACAAACCTTCCTCAAATCAAACTCAATTACTTCTTTTTCTTTATTTCATCAGATGTTTTATTTCTTCGGATTTTCTACGAAATTAGCCATATCAATTCCTTTTATTTCTATGATCTTTTATTTATTCAGTTTAAAAGCTTTTCCGAATTAAACTACCTGTGACATTGCACCTTTGGATCATCTTGAATGACGTGTTTCATATTTCTTTGTCAATCATTTAAGTTGTATAAGTCCCAATAAATTCCCCTATTTTTATGATGACAAACCTCTTGTATTTGTTCACTAAAAAAGTTTTTCCTATAGACAGTGAAGCATGAAATACTAGAATGACACACGTTAGTCAATGTGTTATTAACAATGCACAACTCTTATCTTCCTCATTTCGACATCATAAAGTGATTAGTTAAACTATTCATTTCCCCTAGGGTTATCACCATTGAATATTGATTTCATCTATTACATGGAAAGCCAAAATTTACAACTAGTCAATGCATACAGCCTAGCCTGCCTAGATTCCAAGCGGTTGTATGGGTTTTTTAATTTCTTTTAGCTTTTCCAGATTTGATACGTTGATTTTTGGAAAAAATCACGAGATTTCACCATCCCCAAACTAGAAATCTCCTTCTCTTTCATTCCTGAGCTTAGAGAATATTTTCTGAGGTTTCTAGGGTAATTAATAATTTCTCTAGGCATCTTTGGAAGATGAAGAATCTAGGATTTCTCATAATTACATGATGTCTCCCCATCACTATTGCTCCAGCAACATCTCGCCTATTTATCAAAACCGGGGAGAACCCCCTAGACGTAACCAGCGATTTCTTCCTCGAAGGGGACTTAGACTACCCCTTAGCATTAATCATTAACTATCATAGGTCAAAAATGCAGAAAAATTTAAAATTCTTACATAGTGAAGTGTGCTCAAACGTCTGGTTTATCGTATATGGAGTTTACATGGACTGCTCACTTATGAATAATACATAGGCTTCTCATCGACCCAATATAACCAATCAATAATATTCTTATAATATTGTCTCACATTAATCCATCTAATAGAGAACTACAATATTGGGCATAGCCATTACTTCAATGGCACATATAGGCTTACAACAATTGTCTCAATGATAAAGGAAAGAATAAGTGTCTTTTTAAATAAGCAACACTACTAAGGTACATCAAATGACACAATCCTTGAACTTTGAGGAATCACCAACAAATTGGGGGAAAAGTCCAAGTCTTCTTGCAAAGTGGCCTAGATGCTCTTCAATCGACGGATCCTACAATGTTTGGAAAAAAGGGAAGAAATATGGGTTAGTACAACCACATGTACTAAGTATGGATCCTATGAATAAAATCAGCAATGCATGAGAAAAAAGACAATTTAGTCAAAAGCATGCTTAGTGTCAAATACACATGCAAGGAAACTTCATAAGACATCCGAACATTATACTAACAAAACATATAAGCAACCCAAGCAATACTCGGGAAATACCAATAATAGAACCCCATAACCCTATCGAAAGTTTAACATCACAATAAGTCACTAACAACATGCATACAACATAAAATCATATATAACATGAAATACATAACATATAATCAACTTAATCATCAATGAACACCACTAGAACCATCCCGTAGGATCCCACATGTAAAATAAGCAAGAGAAGTCTCATACCTTCCCTCATACTATGTAGAAACCTTTAAGACAAGCCCTAATAAGAGTTCACATAGTTGTATTGTTCATTTACTTTTACATTAGGTAAATAAGTGCAATAACCGACATGAGACCATGTGGGCTACATGGAATTAAGTGTTCTACTCCAGCTACGAAAAAAGAGGGTTAACACTTGCCTAAGGGTCAAGGAGATTTCTACTAGAAACCTTGACTTGATAAAAATGGAGGTTTCCCTCTCATGAGATAACACATATCCTAGGAATCTGAACTTGCTAGACGTGAGGAAACCCATGTTAGAGGCTGAACTTACTAAATGTGAGACCTCCATCTCATTTTTATGTGGTTTTGATGCTTAGAATTTATTCCGTTTAGTAATCATAATACTCATCGTACAAGTTCACATTAGTCTCATCTATATTCCTATGTGAAAATCTCATCATAGTAGGTCATAGGTATTCATAAGTGAAAACAACCCTTTCACTTTAAAAACCACATACAAGTGAGTAAACCTTTCACTCAATACCTTATTATAATCACGAGGAAATAGTTTTAGTCATATAATAATCATACCATAATATCCATACTTACATTATAGATAATTCAATATTCTAGGATTTAGGATGAGGAATACCTGTTACAAGTATCACAACCACACATTAGACATAGGAACATTACTAGCCAAGTAACTCCTAACATAATTGTGTTTAAACAGAACCAACATTCATACCTTCTTGCCTCTTCAGGCACTCCATACTTCAATCAGCCAAGAGTTTGTAATCATTACCCAAAACAAGATAATTCAAGAAGCAATTACATAAATAACATCAATTTAGCCAATCAACATATTCATCATCTTCATAATTGATCATACCAATTAATGGTTTCATCAAATTGGGGAAAGACATGGGTCCATGGTGATCTTAGGTGAATAACAATAATTAACCATCAATGTATTCTTCAACAACATTAATTTACCATAATTAAACCCAATTGATTTTTAATTTCATTTTTCTATGAGGATCCATGTGTAGAGAAAAAACATATTTTTGGGGAAGTTTGAAAAACTCATGGAAAGGGCCTCCTGGGGAAAAGAATCCAAACTTTACAGATTATAAAGAAAATAAATTGATTAGAGAACTTGGGGATTTTGTTTTCTTATTCAAGCTCTAATTCTTCTTCAATGGAGGTTGAGTAGAGAGAGAATTTAGAGCGAAGTGCGAGATATGTGGGGAATTGATTTTTTAGGTAAAAGTGAATTAAAACTGATAATAAATTAATATATATTCATACCCTAAATTAACCAAAATAACCCTCACTTAATTGGGTCTTTTTGGGAAATCACATTTACTTAAAACCGACGGGATCCAATTTGGTAGGTGGCTGCGTGTAGCGGGGTAAATTCCAAATCCTTTTTTCCCCCAGAAATCTGGTTTGAGGCAATGATACTTATGAAGACCCCAAGTCGTGAGGTAATTTTTTCCTTCCAAGTGATGAGGGCGCGACGCGCCATGCCATTCAAATCTTGGCTGGTCGCAGGCTGCTTTGGCAGCCTGCTTGACAAAGTTTGGATCCTCCTCAAGGACCCTTCGGTTGGTCCTTGGGGTTTTGTGACAGAATATTTTGACCCTATGAACATTATTTTAACTATTTAAAGTAATTTTACAAATTTAAGCTTCACATGACACTCCCAAACCTTCACAACACATAAAGACTTCTACTAGTTCAATTTTTATCTAGTTTCCGGACGTCAAGGTCTTCTTTTGAAATTTAGGCTCCATTACTTGTAAATAAATTTCTTATGGTATTCGATGTCTTGAAACATTATTTTAATAATTATTTAGTAGTTGAAGTTCTAGCCTAGTTCATAGGACTTTTCGCGTGGTTACACTGTTGTAACGGGACAAGGTCCATATTTTTATGGTTGTTTGTCTCTCCTAAATAACAACGATTTGGGTCGTTACTAATTTACCCCTCTTTATTACCCAAACGACTAATGCATGTTCATCACACATTATTATTTTGGGACACTCCCAACTATCAAAGCGGACCATCATGAAACTATTAATGTTCGTGAGCTCTTATTTAACTTAGACACATGAAAAAGGTACTGAATTCCTAGGCTAGGACAGATTCAATGAAAAACACAACGATTGAACAAGTTCAAGCTACACATCCTTACTTTCATTACCAGAAGCCCTCCCTCCATAGAGTGTATGTTGTAACAAGAGATCTCCCAATGAAGTGGGAGATCGGGCAACAGTAAATAGGTGGGGGGGGGGGTGATTGACCAAATCTCCCATTTCCTTATACACTTAATGATACGCTCAAACTTACTTCTCAAATAATAAATAAAGCGGTCGTGTCAAGTAAATAAACCAACTAGTGAGGTTGGGATCGTTCCCACGAGGAAAATAGTCTAGACTTAACTTCAATCTATTATTACTTTTGTTTAGTCAATTACTTCCTTGGAATGTAAAAACAATAAAAGGGGGGTTTCTATTTCTAAATGAATGAAAATAACTACCTAAATTGAAAGAGACACTTAACAGCTTTGAATGTTGGATTTTAATCAATTAATCAAAGTAACTAGGGTTTACGTGTTCCCCACAGGTTCATAACTTGATAATTCTAACTATAACAATTCTTTCCTAGTATCTTGTATGCAAAGTGATAAGTTATGTATTTCTAAATCCTTGGTCCGGCATCTAGAAAATCTCACTCCGCACCTTGGTCCGGCTACGTGTGTTACTTTCCTAACCCTTATCTTTACCTCATATTAAGCATCGTATTCGATATTTGACTAAGTTATTACCTCGTACCAATCAATACTAGCCTGTTGGACAGTATACACTAAATCTATGTTGATAATTCTTTTCCTATTATCTACCTCCTTGGTCCGGCAAGTAGCATTAACGCGAGTTCTAACGTTGGCCATCCGTTAAAAAGATTTCTAAGCAAAAGAATTATTAATACATGCAAGACACTATTGTAGAATTATTATTTTAGTTAGGTTTTATCTCATTATTTTCCTATGGTTCCACAACCCTAGTTATGGAGTTTAGTTACCCATAGTCATAATCACAATATTCAAATATATTAAATAAGAATTCATGTACTTACTTCAATGAGAAAGAGTAAAATCCGAAAGTTTGCTTGATTAATCACCAATAATCACTTGCAAGAATCTCAAAGTAATCAAGTAATCTCACAAAAAGTCTCCTGATTATAAAGAATCTAACACTAATACAAAGGGCTCACAATGATCCAGATTCTAACAATACGGAGTCTAACAATAATACAGAGTGTAACCTCAAAAACGAGGTTTTTCAAACTATTTATAAAAAATAAAAACCTAATTAAACAAGGACTCTAATTGCTGGAAATCTGCCAAAACGTGGCTGGGTCGACGGACCTCGCGACGGATCATCGTGGTCAAGACGGACCGTCATGGACTCCGTCGTCCCATACTTATGAAATTTCTTCTGCTGCTCTCCTCATTACCCTTGACGGCAAGTATGACAGACCGTCATAGGAACAACGGTCCGTAGAGGGTATGTGTTACAGAACACTTCAACTCTTGGAATATGGGTACTGGGATTACTTCTCTGAACTTCATGACGAACCTGCAGGACGGACCGTCATAGACACGACGGACCGTCACAAGCTTCGTAACCCCACACTTGGTCAGACTTCCCCATCTTCCTTCAGTAGCTACACTACGCTGCCACCTACTGACTGTCATAAGCACGACGGACCGTCACAAGCGCCGTAGGTGGTCTCTTCTGCATATCTTCACTCAAAATCTCCGCATTCATCTTTGGACAGATTTTCTGCAAAATAAAGAGAAACTTATATAAAAATTAGCACAAAAAGGCTTTTTTGGACACACTAAACTTAAGGAAAAAGTACTAATAATACCGTGAAACCACGGTATATCAACACCCTCAACATAAATTCGTTGTTTGTCCTCAAGCGACGCATTATGACTCACTACAAAATCTTCGTACAATAGTATCCATATTTTATCCTTTGCAATCATTTGTCTATCAATCCCGATTAATCTCATCATATCTATGCATGCTATCACTATTAGGCTTGAACTATGTGGGTTCAGAACATGACACAGACTCACCATGCAGTAACACCTATCCTCTTCAATTTCTCACCGAGGTGCTAACAATTCCGGTATTGCAACTAGTGTCCTCACTTTGAAACAAAATCCTTGTTTTTCACACAATGATTTCAGTTTGAGTATAAGGATTATTTTTCAAGACTCGCTCTCAGAAAAAAGTCACACTCATTCATACCTATTGCCATAAGCTTGCCCTTATTTTCATTGCCTTAAGTTCGCTATACAACCGTTAGGATCACGATAGGACTTTCTTAGCTTGTAACATAGGCTCAGGGTCAGGTAGGGTATATTTAGGTATACTTTAGTGACTTTTGCCCTCCTTGACATATCGGCTAAACCTACCACTTTCTATCATTTTATCTCGCCCAGTTTCTCATATTCTTTCTCCTTGCCATTTTCTCTTCTTTCATTATTTGTGTAAGTGACTCTCTTCTTTTCTTGCTTGTATTTCTTGTATATTCTTCTTTTTCTTTACTTTTCTTTCAACTAATTCTTGAGTCACTTTACTTTTGTTCTTTCTCTCTCTTTGTTCTTTCAACCCCACTTTCCAGAGCATTCCTCATAATAGCCACCCTCAACTCATGGATTTGCCATTAGTCAAGGTACACAATACCCAAAGTTGGGTCAGGGCCATAACGAAGGTTGTTTACTGCATTAGCCACCCTCAACTTATGCTTTTGGCATAAGCTGAGGTGCACATGTACAAGGAGGGAACAGGGCCAACACAGTGTTCCCAGAAAAGATCAGTTGGGGTGAAAAAGAAAGGTCTAATTTAAGCTCAGATTATTTGGATCAAAGAAGGATAAATTTCATTTGGTGTTCTTTTATTTAGGCTAGAAATGGGCTATATTGAAAAAGGGCCTATGATCCTTTCCTAATTGTCTATTACAACTTACTTTTAGCAGGACTAACCAGGCAAGTTCTAGCTCAGTATAAATAGTGGACTATTCAAATCTTTCTCACACTCACTTGACATCTCATCACTCTACCAGATTATCAGACACCTAGTTCGAATTTTATACTCAGGGTAACACAATGGTGTACCTCTATGTCATGCTTAGAGCCACACATTTATCAGTTACTATGACTAGTCGTGCATCATTTTCCAATTTATCAGGATAACATTTTAGCTATCATGCTCCAGAATTAAACTATGTACAAAAGATATAGACATGCCGGTTCAACAGAAAAAGTTATCAGTCTTTTGGGGAAAAAGAACACATGCAAGAAAACCCCAAAAGAGGATAGTGAATTGGGCTACTCAGACTTCACCCTAACACTCACTTTCCATTTACCCCATCCCCAACAAAAAAAACATGCAGTTGTCCCCAATGCATAAAAATTTAAATACTAGAGTGGTAGGTGAAACAAACCTGTGGCGCAAAGCGCCGTCGATCAGCAAGCTGGTGGGTCCGGTTGTCCGGAACCCACATCCTCTGCATTCTGGACACCCTCAGTGGTGTCCTCAGCAACAACCGCACTATCAGTAGTGCCTCCTGCTATCTCCACAGTTCAGGAGCTAGATGCCCCAGCCGCTAACTCTGATGCTCTCATCTGGTGCGCCTCCTCCTCAGCAAGTGAGGCTCTCCTTGCAGCCTCCATCTCACGGCGCTCCTTCTTCCGTGCTCGCGCCTCGTCCTATGCTCGACCCCTACGCCTCTTGGCATGCTCTCGAGGGGGAGGTGGTTGAATCTCTGAGGTGGCGAATAGGTCCGCTAACACTGTGTCTTCAGCAGTCTCGACAGAAGGGGCCTCAGACTCAGGCACCCTAGCCTCTAAAATCATGTCAATATCTGCGCGAAGGCTGTCGACCGCAGCCTGAAGAGTCGACATTTCTACCGAGGGGCTGGCCGGGCTAGCACCCTCAACTCAAAGGCGTCCAAGAGCTGGTGAACCTCAACGATCTTCCGCTCTGTATACTGGACCATTTTCCGCTCTAGGCGCTCTTCTGACTCAGTAATCGACTTCTACATCCACGGCTGGATATGATGCAGAAGTGTAGCCATTTGCGCCTTTAATTTTTTGACACTAGCAAGCGGGACCAACGCCGGTAGAGGGGTTGTGCGAGAGGAGCTCGGGGCAGTGCTGCTACCCGGGATAGACTTGACCGGGGTAGTGTCAGTGGACGCCGCCTGCGTAGCCGTGCGGGTTTGGGCTACCTATCAACAAGATCATCAGCAAATGGGGGCAGCTCTGTACGGGGCCCTCTGAGTGGAGCCAACTCATTGGCCTCCTCTCTGATGAGGCCGACGTCAACAGTGCCCTGCGGGGTCTTGAGGTGATCTATGTGCCATATAGGCACACCTGCGGACCTGCAGAGAGAAAAGATCATGCACGGGAAAGGGTAAGTAGTAGTGACCTTGAAAGCCCTCTCGTGCATGACTGCCTGTAGAAGCCACGCGAAATCCACCTCGAACCCGGCTATCATCACCGCCATCAACACTGCTCGATCCCATGTAACGATATTATAAGCGGCTGTGGGGGAAAGGCAGTGGCGGACAATAAGCCACAAGAACTTCGCCGTGAAAGTGACGTTGGCCTTCTTGATGGACCCTTTTGGCTCGGTAACCCAGTTTGCACCCTCTCCATGAACTGACAGGCGCAGGGCCATCCACCTCTTGGTGGTCTCTCTCAACGATGGCTCGCGCAGGAACTGGCCATCTTTAACAATCTGCCATCGGTAGTCAAACTCGGCAGTGAGAGGGGTCAGAGTAGCATCAACACCCTCGCCGTATAGAAACCGGCGGATGGCAGGCAGGGAAATGTCAAACTGCACGCCCCGTACTTGGACCTACTCAAGTGGGGCTTGTTTAGCGGGGGCAGCATGCCTATCTATCTGTGATAGGAGAGTCGCTCATAGGATGCGTAGAACTCTCGGACCATTCTTCACTGTAACGTCCCAACGGACGTGCTGTACACTCCAGGCGATGCCTGGTGAAGAGATTGTGGCTCCCCAAAAATGGCGCCAAAATTTGATACGCTCAAACTTACTTCTCAAATAAGAAGTAAAGCGGTCGTGTCAAGTAAATAACCCAACTAGTGAGGTTTGGATCGTTCCCACGAGGAAAATAGTCTAGACTTAACTTCAATCTATTATTACTTTTGTTTAGTCAATTACTTCCTTGGAAAGTAAAAACAATAAAAGGGGGGTTTCTATTTCTAAATGAATGAAAATAACTACCTAAATTGAAAGAGACACTTAACAGCTTTGAATGTTTGATTTTAATCAATTAATCAAAGTAACTAGGGTATACGTGTTCCCCACAAGTTCATAACTTGATAATTCTAACTATAACAATTCTTTCCTAGTATCTTGCATGCAAAGTGATAAGTTATGTATTTCTAAATCCTTGGTCCGGCATCTAGAAAATCTCACTCCGCACCTTGGTCCTCTACGTGTGTTGCTTTCCTAACCCTTATCTATACCTCATATTAAGAATCGCATTCGATATTTGACTAAGTTATTACCTCGTACCAATCAATACTAACCTATTAGATAGTATACACCAAATCTATGTGGATAATTCTTTTCCTATTATCTACCTCCTTAATCCGGCAAGTAGCATTAAGACGAGTTCTAACGTTGGCCATCCGTTAAAAAGACTTCTAAGCGAAAGAATTATTAATACATGCAAGACACTATTCTAGAATTGTTATTTTAGTTAGGTTTTATCTCATTATTTGCCTATGGTTCCCACAACCCTAGTTATGGAGTTTAGTTACCCATAGTCATAATCACAATATTCAAATATATTAAATAAGAATTCATGTACTTACATCAATGAGAAAGAGTAAAATCCGAAAGTTTGCTTGATTAATCACCAATAATCACTTGCAAGAATCTCAAAGTAATCAAGTAATCTCACAAAAAGTCTCCTCATAATCAAGAATCTAACACTAATACAAAGGGCTCACAATGATCCCGAGTCTAACAATACGAAGTCTAACAATGATCCAGAGTCTAACCTCAAAAACGAGGTTTTTCGAACTAGTTATAAAAAATAAAAACCTAATTAAACAAGGACTCTATTTGCTGGAAATCTGCCAAAACGCGGCTGGGTCGACGGACCTCGCGACGGATCGTCGTGGTCAAGACGGACCGTCATGGACTCCGTCGTCCCATACTTATGCAATTTCTTCTGTTGCTCTCTTTATTGCCCTTGACAGCATGTATGACGGATCGTCATACGCACAACTGTCCGTTGAGGGTCTTCGTTCCAAAACACTTCAACTCTTGGAATATGGGTACTGGGATTACTTCTCTGAACTTCTTGACGAACCTGCAGGACGGACCGTCATAGACACGACGGACCGTCACAAGCTTCGTAACCCCACACTTGGTTAGACTTGCCCATCTTCCTTCAGCAGTTGCACTACGCTGCCACCTACGGACCGTCACAAGCACGACGGACCGTCACAAGCTCCGTAGGTGGTCTCTTCTGCATTTCTTCACTCAAAATCTCCGCATTCATCTTTGGACAGATTTCCTGCAAAATAAAGAGAAACTTATATAAAAATAAGCACAAAAAGGCTTTTTTGGACACGCGAAAATTAAGGAAAAAGTATTAATAATACCGTGAAACCACGGTATATCACTTAACAAAACCTACAAAAAATTTCTTAAATCACACTCCTCCGAACGTCAAATTAATGTAAATTTGTCACTTTTCTATTTTATCAGTTCATTACTTGATTAATAACTCATTTGCATGCTAGTATTTGATTAAAAAATGACGGTTTTCGGGTAGTTATTTAATTTTCAACTAGGTTGGTAAATGTGTAAAGGAAAATTTAGCATGGTTATTTCTCTTATGTCCCAAATGCTTATACAATGTCTTGGTCATAAGAATTGCGTAAAAATACCAGCAAATCATAGAAAAACGGCTGGGGGAAATGAAAATTTTCTTTATATAAACTCAAAATTGGAAACTGTTTAGGGGCTGTATTTTTGAAATAATTGCTTATGCTTGTTTTAGGATAGCTTAAGCTCTTTGATCTGCTAAAAATTTGTCCAAGATGGGGATTTTAGGAGGAAGAGACACTGTTTTTGTGTATGGTGTTCTTCCAAGATGAAATTCATTATAGCGGCCTACATCATCCCGTCGGTCGTTGTTGTGGGATGTCCTTACCAGTAGCGCTACCCCATAACACCAAAAATTCTCTCTTTTTTCTATTCAACCCAGAGTAATCTACACTATTCTTACTTATGCTATATCATATAAGGGTTTTTAAATGGCTGGACAAACCGATGCAAACTTGCCATTTATCCGATTTTCTAATACCACTAGTCGAGAAGGAAAGCACGAGTACCGCAACATAGGATTCTATTGCCACAGGGCGTTCATGTTACATAACATGGAAGAGAAGGCACCTACCTTTTATATTCGCCTAGTTGAGTTCGGGCGGCTAGTGTTCACTCAGGCTCCCACAAATTCACGGTCTACTTAGGTGAGGGAGTTCTATACCATTTATTCTACTGTCTGCTGATATACAGTGGTTTCACAGTATTATTTATACTTTTTCCTTAAGTTTAGTGTGTCCAAAAGCCTTTTTGTGCTAATTTTTATATAAGTTTCTCTTTATTTTGTAGGAAATCTGTCCAAAGATGAATGCAGAGATTTTGAACGAAGAAATGCAGAAGAGACCACCTACGGAGCTTATGACGGTCCGTCGTGCTAGTGACGGTCCGAGGTGGCAGCGTAGAACAACTGCTGAAGGAAGATGGGGAAGTCTGACCAAGTGTGGGGCTACGGAGTTCAGAGAAGTAGTCCCAATACCCATATTCCAAGAGTTCAAGTGTTTTGAAACGAAGACCCTCGACGGATCGTTGTGCCTATGACGGTCCGTCATACCTGCCGTCGAGCGTAATGAAGAGAGCAGCAGAAGAAATTGCATAAGTATGGGACGACGGAGTCCATGACGGTCCGTCGGGGCCCCGACGATCCGTCGCGAGGTCCGTCGACCCAGCCGTGTTTTGACAGATTTCCAGCAAATAGAGTCCTTATTTAATTAGGTTTTTATTTTCTATAAATAGTTCAAAAAACCTCGTTTTTGAGGTTAGACTCTGGATCATTATTAGACTCTGTATTGTTAGACACCTTTTTGATTATCATTAGACTTTTTGTGAGATTATTTATTACTTTGAGATTCTTGCAAGTGATTATTGGTGGTTTTTGGTGATTAATCAAGCAAACATTCGGATTTTACTCTTTCCCATTGATGTAAGTACATGAATTCTTATTTAATATATTGGAATATTGTGACTATGACTATGAGTAACAAAACTCCATAACTAGGGTTGTGGGAACCATAGGCAAATAATGAGATAAAACCTAACTAAAATAACAATTCTAGAATAGTGTCTTGCATGTATTAATAATTCTTTCGCTTAGAAGTCTTTTTAACGGATGGACAACGTTAGAACTCGCCTTAATGCTACTTGCCGGACCAAGGAGGCAGATAATAGGAAAAGAATTATCAACATAGTTTTAGTGTATACTATCTAATAGGCTAGTATTGATTGGTACGAGGTAATAACTTAGTCAAATATCTAATACGATGCTTAATATGAGGTAAAGATAAGGGTAAGGATAGCAACACACATAGCCGGTCCAAGGTGCGGAGTGAGATTTTCTAGATGCCGGACCAAGGATTTAGAAATACATATATTATCACTTTGCATGCAAGATACTAGGAAAGAATTGTTATAGTTAGAATTATCAAATTATGAACCTGCGGGGAACACGTAAACCCTAGTTACTTTGATTAATTGATTAAACTCCAACATTCAAAGCTGTTAAGATGCCTATGTGTTCATTAACATTTTAGGATTCAACATTCCTTTAAATGCCACTGCTATGTATGAGGTACTAGAGGTTATAAAGGTTCAAAACCTTGAGAATGAGGCCAATCTTAGGTAGATAGATCTGGGTGGCTGAGGCACAGTATAGAAAAGTATATGATTTGGGAAAAGGTTTACCGGGCTATGCCAGAGGGAATTACAAGTGTTGACTGGTCATTAGAATCTAAAAGGTGGATTTACTTTGTATATAAAAGGATCCGCCCATCGAGTAACTGTATCGACGTGACCATTCCATGGCCTTTGGTTGTCCTCTGTACTATAAAAGGTATACAACTTAACAAGGTGGCACAAATCATCGTAATGAATGATGTTCTTTAGGGGTTTTAAGAATTTGTTCTTCCTTATAGGTCTCATAACGACTCTATACAAGCGGGCGAGAGTTCCCCAAATTGATGCTGATGAGGTACTTATAGGATCCCCCTTTACTTCATCCCGTTTTGATTTATTCTATTTCTAAGGGACAAAGGATGAGGACAATCCAGGCTAGCACCAGTAGGGAGGCCCTGGTTATAATGAAGGGGACCCACTCTATGGTTCACTGGTTGAGGAGGATTTGAAGGTTATCCAAGATAGGATGGAGAGCGCGTATGTTGATTTATGTTTGGTCCCACACAGCACTGCCCTAGAGGTCGAGATGCTCCTCCACCAGCTGCGCTAGGAGAGAAGGAATGGTGTTATAAAGGGTCATTCAATGTTGAGGATAAGGAAGACGATTAAGGCCATCTTAATTTGCTATGGCTCCAAATGAACCTCCCATACTCGAGCCACCGTACTTCATAGAACCCAAACCAAAAGTTTCTGAAGTTTTTTTCATTTCCCAAGATTTTCCAGGTCCCCATTTTACTATTTCATTGAACTACTAAATTATTCAAACTAGGGTACAAAATATTAAACCCATAATGTTATAAACCATTCAACATTACCACCCACAAACAACAAGGATATAGCCAGACATTAACATACATAATAATTGAGTGTTTCTCAACAAATTTCTCAATTTTCAGTAAATTACACTTGAATTCTTTAATGATTCATCCGAAAAATTACACAACATGATAATCCATACACACAACACTATGTTATTATTCCTATTACACACATCCCTCACAATATCTCCACACACCCAGTCCTTTCATACAACAAGAAGCACATACTCGTAGCTAATTCCAAACAACAAAAAGCCCACACAGTTAGAACAATAAATCAGACTTAAAGTCACACATTCACAAACATAAATCATGCATCATAACAACCTCACTTTATAGGTTAGTTCGTCCCGTACAAGGCCATTACTGGTCATTTAATCCTCATACAACTCTTAAGGCCAGATAGCAATTGGAGCCTTCTGAGTTCCAATTTTTTTTCTTGTATCACTTCAGTTGAATTCATTCCATCTACTCCATTTTATTGACATACTAATTGGAATAGGTAGATACTAATTGGACTCAACCAATACCACAAAAGATACTCCTCCAGAAGGAAAAAATGAGTGACACGACTACCTTGAATTTTTCATAGCTTCCTAAAGATTAGGTGTGGACGTAAACACACCAATCTGCATGAGTCTAGTTCATATTTTATTCTTTTACTAGGAGTCTAGTAAGCTAATTTATGATAATAATTTGTCACGACCCAATCCGCTAGGTCGTGCGGGCACCTACTCTAACACCTAAGTAGGAGAACCCTCATACCCGAAGGTTAAAACTTGCGGAAAATTAACGAAAGGCAAATATAGTAGACATAAAAAATCTTTATAAATGGAATATTTTTAGAGATTTATTTAAGACTTGTAAAGGAATTAACAACCCGAAGATCTTGTCAAAACATACACAAGAGATACTAAGGACCAAAAGAACGATAAAATACATGACAAAACTCCCATTAATCAAAAGGACAAGTAGAAGGTATTGGAGATTCTTCCTCTTCACCTAAGGAAACATCACCAAATCCTTCAATCATACTATGTCAAAAGACATATAAATATTAGTATCAGTAAAAAAAAGTGTACTAGTAGGCATCATGAATCAATCAAATTCGTTATTTTCCACACACTTAGCAAATTCTAGATTAGGGTTTAACCATTCAGAGTACATATTTAATCCCAAGTACGCTAAGCGCCAATTTAATTATTTTGTCAGGTCATATCCTTTCCTAATCGTAATACTTCAACATTGTCTCTTTAAGTCATTAGAATCACGTTCATCATACTAATCCCATCTGCACCTCCCCAAGTAAAATCCACCAGACATATTTTATTGGATGTACTATATCTACTCTCACCATTTCCTTTTCACGACACATTAACAACAAGTAATTATAACTCGAGTTCACTACTATGACTTTTACCACCAATACAACACTTTTTTAAAAAATGTACTTCAAGCATATATATAATTACAATAAGCTCCTAACATACACTTATCACATATTCATTGGTTATCAGTTATGGAGGAACATACTATATTCCAATATCACTTACAAAAAAATAAAAACGCAATCCTTTTAATTAAATGGATAACATAATTCAATAGTTCTCTGACCAAACCCCAACCAAATGCTTAGATTTCTAGAACATGGAAATTAGATCCCATTGTTAGAGTGTCGTAATGTAGAAGTTGATCCCATGTTTATGGCAAAACGTGGAAACCAATCCCATTGTTACTGTGCTCGAACATAGCAATTGATACCATTTTTACGCTAAAATGTGGAAATGATCACATATTTATATTGGAACACGCAAAAAATCCAATAATTATGCTGGAACATGGAAATCCGATCCCAATCACACACCACAATAACAATCACAACTGTATTATGAAGATCATACATTTACATCATCATTTCATGACAATCATCATTCATCTATCTCATTTACAACAAGCTTGATCAATCTTGCAACATTCATAGATATAAAAGTATCATAATGAAGGAACAACAACAATAACACATAATCATATAAACACAACCATGACCTACGAATAACTCCATAATTCCTAAAATCCAAATATACCATCCCCATTCCTAGTTCTTCATTAGGTTTCGCTATAAGAATGTATTCCTAATTCACCAAATTTCATCAATTTCATAGCTTCAGTAGATAGAATATGGCATATACCCATGATCTTGTTCCAGTTTATCATTTATCCTTGTTTTGAAGCAATTCTATTCAAAAATGCAATTCTAGAAACCTTGACAAGTCACCTAAATATCTTTTTAAGCACTAACACAATTACGTTGCATTATAGAAATTTCGCACCGAATTCTCTTGGTGCATGAAGATCTATAAACTACCCATACTATTGATTCTATATATTATATTAAGCACAAATTTCAACTACTCAATGCATAAAACCTAGCCTACATGAACACCAAGTAGTTGTACGAGATTTTTGACTTTCTTTCAAACTTTTTGGGATTTGATATGGGTAGATTGGCAAAGAATTTTCATGATTCCACCCTCCCACGCTAGAAAACTCCCTCTCTTTCCTTCCCAAGATTAGAGAAGCTTTTGATACACTCAACTTAAGCCTCCCTAAAGAAGTATAAATGATCGTTATCAAGTTAATGACCCAACTTACACGTTGGGGTGGATCCCACAAGGAAAATGGTTTAGACTTAAACATAACTAACAATTATATTCGTTTAGCCAATGTATTTCCAAAAACATGTTATTAAGGGGCGGATTTGTTAAAAATTTGGAAAATTATATAATTAATTACCGAGCAAGATTAAAACTTTAGTTTTTATCAATATTGATAAAATAACTAGGACATAAGTTTTCTGAATAATCTCATAAGACGGAAATCCTTGTACTAGCAATCATTTCCTAGTGTATTACATGCAAAGCCATAAGTTATGTATCTTTAATTCATTAGTCCTGCATCTAGAGAATTTCACCCGCACCTTGGTCCATCTACGTTTGTATAATTTACGAACCGTTCCCTTTACCTCATATTAGACATCACATCGATGTATGACTTAGTTTTTACCTTCGCAGCGGTCATGACCTAGGAGCACCCCTTAGATGTAACCGGTGGGTTCGTCCTCGAAGAGGACTTGGACAATCCCTTAACATTTGTCATGACATATCAATTGGTCAAAATTCCGAAAAATTAAAACTTTTACATAGTGAGGTACACACATGCCTCTCACATATCATATTTGGAGTTTACATAGACTCATCATTTAGTGAATCATACATAGGCTTCTAATTTAGAATAAACATAAATTGAGAGTCTAATGTATCATCTCACATATAAACCATCTAATGAGTTTTACAAGTTTACCAAAATCCCATACACAAGTACCATATGCCATTATAGGCTTACAACAATAGTCTTGAAATGAAAGGAAAAGAAGAAATGTCTTTATACATAACAACTTCATAACAAGATAGAAAGTGGTACCATCATCGGACATTGAGGACCTACCAAACACTTGGGAAAAATTTCAAGTCTTTATAAAATGGCCTCCGAAACTTCAATGGCCCGAACCTACATAGTTATAGAAATATATAGAATATGAGTTACTACATACACTTGTACTATGTATGGAAACATATGCACATATAACCTTTGAAACCATGATTAAAGGGACATTTTGCTCAAAATCATGCTAAGTCGCTTTGAAAATATTTTATGCACATATAAGTCAATAGGCATAGCATCATTAAAACAAGTTCATATCAAACACAAGATCAACTTCATCATAAAGTCAAGTCAACATGGATATTACCAATATGAGGTTATATTATTACGAATAACTTCAACATAAAGTCATAACAACAATTGATGTAGAAGAGTTCATATCAACACAACATATAAGACCCTTACTCACAACCCCTTCCCAAGCCTACAAGTGTAATGCTTATGTGAAGACCCATAACCCCACATAATCAACTAAACAAGGAAAGAAGTCATAAGTAATGCCTTACTTCATATAACATAGCATCATGAGTGGTCATCACTATTTATAGCAATTTAGAACAATATCATTTTCATCAATGAAACTATAATCATATAGGATCATCAACATGTAAAGTCAACATATGCATATCTTTTATATTATAAGAGCATAAGTACAACATCGTAGGACTCCCCTCAAGGCCAACTTGTGCAATGTATAAGTAGACTCCCATACCCATACATACACTAAGTAGAACCCATTAAGTCACCCTAGTTAGTGTTTATTCATTACTTTCATTAATTCATTTTAATTTTGGGAACAATTGACTTAAACGACAATAGACCATGTGAGCTAAACATTTCATCTATTGTCATGAAACCGTACACCGAAAGAAGGTGGTCTACTTGCAAACGTAGAACCAAAACATGAACATAGCATTGTAGGTGTATCGACTAGCTAGTATTCCTATAAAGGCTACATAGTTAAGGAACTAGGAGATATGTCTTGGACCCTCCTTATGCACAATTACATTATAGTCACCATCTCCTGATAACCGTTGTAAACCTACCTTCCCACATTTGAAGGGGCATCTCTCCTTCCTAGTTTGCTCGATCCTAAGCTTAACATATGCCATAGGTGACTAACCCCTTTTATATCATGTCATTACTTCATTAGGTATAGGATTAGAACTTTCTGTCATCACAAACCATCATTAATGAGATCAACATATCATATTCATATCATATAAGGAACACAAGAGAATCATATTCACCCTTGCATCATCATACCCTAACCGTGATCCCACATTAAACATAATCATTACTTGCCATAATGTTCATCATGTCATATCTTCTTAATATAATAACATATTATACTTCAATTTACCACCATAATCAAGTATAAGCCATCATTATCGAATTAAAAAGTTCAAGATGACAAAGTCTTACCAAATAGCCTCTATGACCTTCTTCATGATGTTACCCTCAATTCGTTAAAATTATCAAATGAACTACTCATTACCATCATAATATAGTACATTAAACAATAACATAACCAATTCTCACAACCCTAATAATCTACAAGTCAAATTCATAGCTACGGCTAGGGAAAAGGGTTCAAACTATGGATTCTTTCATAGAACTAGGTCAAATACTAAGAAGTACAACAATTAAACAATATATTATCAAAATATATCAATAATAATCAAAAGGAACCAATACCAAAACAATTTTAAAGACAATTAACAAAATTTGAATGAAACCTATGTTTTTGAAATCTTTCGAAATTAATTTTTGAAGATCCTCTTAGGGAGAGAGATCCCAAGTTTGACGAGCATCCATAAATTAATTTTTATTAATGTTTGATGTAGAAAATATAAATTCTTCAATTCCTAATTAAGCTTTGATTTGGTCTTCAATGGATTGTTGCAATAGAGAGAAAGAGTAGAGAGAAGTTGGAAAGAATTGGGTTTGGGAAATATGGGTTGTTAGGTTAGTTTAATGAGGTTTAGTCTTTATATAATCCCCCAACTGCTTAACTAACTGGTCCTTAAACCTTAATTACTAAACTAACCAAATAATTAATTAAGTAACTTAACTTAAAAAATTTTACAGTAAAGTAGACGCCAACCAACGAGACCCCGACAAACTGATCCTCGACTGGACCACATACCATCTTACTTGTCTGAGTTTGGGTCAAAGACAGGTTATTTGGGTAATTTTGGTAAAATGTATAAGTGACAACCAACTGAGTCATTGATGGAGATTCAATCAAATGACGGCTCGTCGCTTGGCTCGTGGATGCATACTGTCCCAAATGACGATTTTTGGGCAAATGGAAGGGTTAACTCCAATGACCCTTAGTGTCATCCTTGGGGAGTCGTACCGCGACATTCCGACCCTAAACACACACTAATACCTATTTACAACCATTTTAACAAATTTCACTAAATTCTGACTCTTAAAATCCCATGAAACATAACAAGGCACACTAGCACACATTTCACAATTCTCCAGACGTCATGGTAATTTCTTAACATTTTGACTCTAACACTTCCTACTTAGTTTAAATACATTATTTTAGGCTTATAAACAGTGTTTCGAGTCTTATATCATCAAGTGAGGCTCTAGACTAGGTCATGGACTTATGGAGTGTTACGTTATTCCCTCCTTGTCGACATTCGTCCCCGAAGGACATTTAAATCTTTTTTACTAAAGGAGGATTACTAAAGACCAGCGGCAACCAACAATAAAAACAACGTAAAATAATTATTAGCCACAATCCATAGAAGTAACTCACAACTCCAATCCACACATATACTTTTCTTTTCGCATAGCAATTCAAATCAGAATTTACCACATGTAAGAACTCAACATCACAGCATAAGGAACTACCTTCTCAACATCAACATGATCTCAATAGAAACATCAATAGTAACTTATGAAAAACTTCTTTTAGGACACACTAAACATGCTCTCTACCATTTCATGAAAGAACCTAGACACATAATCACAAATAAGTGCACGTTAAGTAAAAGAGAATTTTTACACGCAAACTCATTTTAGCATGGACCATTACCATAATTATGCATATTTTAGCAAAGCAAGACAAATTGAAAATTATTCATTATTTTAAGAGAATAATTACTTACCTCAACTTTGGCTAGAATTTTGAGAGAAAGGAAAAGGATAACGGGACTTCATGTCGTCCTTGGTCTTCCATGTTGCTCCCTCAACTAGGTGATTTCTCCATATGACTTTTATAGAGGCCACCTATTTGTTCCTCAACTTCTTGACTTGGCGATCTAGAATTTCTACCGAAACATCTTCATAGGAAAGGTTCTCATCCACACCAAATCCTTCAATAGGAAAAATGTATACTGGATCGCCAATAAACTTCTTAAGCATGGAGACATGAAATACCGGATGAACCAAAGCTTGTTCACTAGGTAGTTTCTACTCATATGCACCTTTTCTAACATGTTCAATATTTCATACGGACCCACATGACGGGGCTTATCTTCTCCTTATTAGAATATTTTATCACCCCTTTCATGGGTGAAATTTTTAAGTACACCATCCCTTGTTCAAATTCAAAATCTTTTCTTCTATTGTCGGCGTAGGACTTTAGCCGAATCTATGGTGTTTTCAACGTATCTCTTATCACCCAAACCTTCTCCAATGCTTCATAGATTATCTCAGGACCATGAAGTGAAGACTCACTAACCTGAAACCACCAAATCAGAGACCCACATATACTACCATAGATTGCTTCAAATAGTTTTGTTGAAATAATCGAATGGGAACTATTATTATAAGATAAATCAATCACCAGTAGGGGATTGTCCAAATTTCCTTAGAAATCTATTACACAAGCTCTTAATATATATTCTCGGGTCTAAATGGTAAGCTCCGCGTACACGTCGGTTTGAGGATGAAAAATTGTGCTAGGCTTCACTTGAGTAGCCAACACATTTTGAATAGACCTCCAACAAAAAGAAGTGAATTGAGAACCTCTATATTATATTATGGATAATCGAACCCCATGTAGGCTCATGAAATCATTAATGATATTCTTGAATATTGTACCAACTCTAAAACAACATATGAAAACTAGAACCTAAAAAATGTGTAATAAGGTTTCAAAGTCCTAAATTTGTTTAAAATGATGTTTTGAGGATATTTCTAAAGTTTGGTGATGTTTGGAGGTCAAATATAAATGAACGTCCATGACGTCTGAAATATTTGCCTTGAGAAGTGCTTATATGTTCAGGTGTGCGTTTGCATGTTTTACGTGGTCGTTTTGGTGGATATTGATGAGAGAGGTTCCAACATGTATACAAGTCTATTCAGGTCGGAAATGTGAGGGAAAAACACCCGAAGGACGAACCAAATTGTCCTTGAGGAGGACCCAACTGGTAGCCAAGACTGCCAAAATCAATCTCAATCGACAGTTGGAAATCAATGCCTCGTAGCCAAGGTGATGCCCCATCATCTATGAAATAGCCCCACTCTTATCGTGAGAGATTATAACCCTTGATTGAGGAGTCTCTGACGCAATCGAAGACTTGCTAGTATGGTTCAACCGTCAGTAGCAACCATCGATTGACACATGCAGATTTCTTGAAGGTGTTTCAGCCATCTCATGGGTGTTTTGGGAATTTCACCTAGCCTTCTATAAATTGGTTGCGTGGTTTCTTTACAGTATTTTTGATATTTTAAATGGTTTTATAAGTCTAGACACCTTAATCAAGTTCATTATGACATAATCAAACCCCAAACCCAAAGAAGAACTCTCTACAACACCATTGAAGCTTAAAGGGAGATTGGAGGTTGGAGCTGGATTTCTCCATCAACTTTCTCTCAATTGGTGGCTTCGCATAATTAAGGTATATTTTTCATCCTTGAATATCTTTTCTTCAAGGATTAAATCTTCAAAGTGTTTTTCAAGAATTTTCATTCTTGAATATCTTTTCTTCAAGGAGTAAATCTTCAAAGTGTTTTTTCAAGACTTTCTCAAAGGATGAACTTCTAGATTGAAATCTTACCATGAGTTCTTGCATAAAACGTTTGAAATCAATGTATTATGATTGAATTGATTTTAATTTGATTATTTAAGACTTTAAACTCCATGAACCCATGAAAACCATGAATTAATTATTTTTGGTCATATTATGGGTGATTTGATCATGCTTCAATATTGTTAACTTCTTATGTAGTTTGATTTGCGATATTAAGTTATGAACGAGATGTGGTAGAATTTGTATGTAGGCTTTAAAAAATTGGTTGTATTATATTGGATTCATTATACTGTGAGTATTGGATTTAATTGGTGATCATGGTTATTGATTAAAACCTTTGTGTATTGAGTTGGTTGAATTAACTATGGATTGGAGTTTTGTGATTCGAATGGTGGTTTTATTTACCTAACCTTTAATATAATATGTAGTATTAGTCTTGAATTAAGATGATGCTTCGTATGTTCCAGTTACGGTGGTAGTGATTATATGTTATACTTGTTAATAATATGGCCTTGTCGGCATTACTTTATTAATTAAGAAACAATATTTCCTTGTCGACATTACATTATAATTATGATATTATCATGTTATAACTTGATTACATGACTATTGTGAACGTTTATATAACATAGGTGTACATGTGAACTCATATTATGTGTCCTTCTAAGTGATTATATGTGGACATGATAGGCTATAGTAAAGCCTCATGTGTGTATTCTTGATGTTGAAGTGTGAGTCTTCCTAGTTGACTCTATGAGTCATATGATGAACTATGATCACGTTTCTATGGGTATGTGTAGGGTGACTTGTAAGTATGCTTCGATGGCCATATATTCTACTTGAATGATATTGTACATGTGTTAAGATGATAATGAAGTGTGTCTTGTCTTTTGTAGACCTATATCCCTTACTTGATACATAGAGAATGTGAATATGACTTTTGAATAAGTAGGCTAAAGCACCTTTGTCATGAATGTATATGTGTGAGGGAATATAATGTTGAATAATGTTAAGAAGTTCATTTATGTAGAACCCTTTAGAAAGAAGGTTATCATATCCTTGAAGTTGAAAGTCATTATAGTATCCTTCTTGTGTGAATCGTGGACTTAGGGTTAGTTGGCTTGAACGGCATTAAATAATCCTTAACAAAGTCATTAGCTATCTTAATAACAATCGTAGGGAACCCTATTAGACCCTCTTTGGTAAGGTGTATACTGATTTGGTTATGAACAAGATATGGTACCTCTACATATGCTCCTTTAATGAATTACTCAATGAGAATAAAGGCTACCACCGAGAGAATATTCTTGGGTAGTATCTCTAGTTAAGAAGGAGGCTAGAGTACAAATAAACCCTTTATATTCCTTAACCATGTGGGTACATGGGTTGTGTACTAGTTATACCATTGGCAATTAGAACACCCTCTATAAGAGTAGGGTTGACTCCGGATAATGCCTAGATAGTATGGTCTATGTCGATTATTACCTATTCTCATCATGTGGGATACATGCTTTAGTTTGATATGTTCTATGAAGTTTAGGTAGTGGAATGGGACGATATATAGACATTACACGAGTAGGATTTGAAGATGTTGGTATGTAAGTTCCCTAGGTCTTCTCCAAGACCATTATGTAAAATTCCTTATTGTTGAATGTCTTTTTAGTGGAATAATGAACTTAGTGACTTGAGTTAAAAGTATGGTAATCAAAAGGTACCTATATATAGTAGCTTTGACGACTTCTTAGGAAGGCTTGGAGAGGGTGTATGGGTGGTGCCTTAATGTCTAACTTAGGTGATTCTTGGAGTAAATCTAGGTAAGGAGTTAAATGTATAAATTGGAATAATCTTATCTTAGGTAGCCTATACTATCACTTTGGTTTGAATGAAGGGGTTATATTGGCGGTCGCTTTATAACTCACTCAAGTAAGTCTTATAATCAATATTGGTTGTAGAGTCTCAAGTTTATATATGTTGAAGTGATATTGATGCTATATTGTCGAATGTGACTATACATGCTTATGTTGACTTAATGTGATCGTTTAAACTTGTTTTATGATGTTCTATTCAAAAAGAGAATGTCTTATACAAATGTCCCTTTATCATGATTTGACGAATTATGCCATACTTAGTACATTCTAGTGTTCTTATTCCATATATTTTATCTACTTCTAAATGTGTAGTGGCATTTGACAGGAATCTTGAAGTTAAGCTTAGACTAAAATTACATTCAAGCAAGTCTTGGTATGTCCTTACTAGATTCGAGGATGTCATTATCTCTAGTTTTCCTTATTTAAAATATTATAATAGACATAGATATTTATATATATTGAAGTATGGGCCGTGTCCCAAGATATTAGTGTGTCTAAGATGGAGAGTTTGAGACTTAGTCTTTCTTTGTGACTTTTTATAAAAGAT
Organism: Solanum pennellii; assembly: GCF_001406875.1. NCBI lineage: Eukaryota > Viridiplantae > Streptophyta > Magnoliopsida > Solanales > Solanaceae > Solanum > Solanum pennellii. Next base: position 34,791,847 of record NC_028648.1, on the reverse strand, counting down.
ATATTTTGAAGTATTACAAATTCGTCTGAAAAGTTTTAGTTCCACACTACTTTTCATTCATGTATGCAATGAATGATGTCAAAGGGATTGTACAAATCCTCCAAGAGGTCAAACACGTCATGCCACGATTTTAAAATACCATATCATCTAGGGTGTGCTCTTGGGTCGTGAAATAGTTTGTATCACAGCTAGGTGTTGAAGTAGTCCTTTGGAGTCCGAAGTCTCACTAAAGCCACGCTAGTAGAGTCTTGTTCATCGATGTGATTCGCAATACATCTATGAGAGAGAGGCTATAAGACGATAGAGTTTCACTTTCTTCATCAATCTTGTATCGTGCCAATAAAATTGAGTTTATAAGTCTCTATTCCTAATCTCTTCTCTTGTGTTTTTAGGAGATGAAAACTAGAAGAATAGCTGCTAGAAGGTTGGAAGAGGAATGAGTGCAAAAAGGAAATCCCCAAGGTCAATTGTATCCACAAGGAGTTCAAGATCCCCATGGTTTAAAAGTTCCTCCCCATGATGATCATGTCCATTTTATAGGTGAACGTAATTGTTTAAACCTACAAATTTGTAAAAATATAAAGAATATTTGTTATTACATCTACTTGTACTAACTATGGAGACATAAGAACATATAATCTTTGAAATTATGCTTAAAGGGACATTTTGTTCGAAACCATGGTAAGTCACTTTGAAAGTCTTTTATGTTCATATAGAGTACATACAAGTAAATAGACATAGCATCATTAAAACAAGTTCATATACAACACAAGACCAACATCATCATATAGTCAAGTCAACATGGATATTATCAACATGAGGTCATATCATCATGAATAGCTCAAACATAAAGTCATAACAACAATTACTGTAGAAGATTTCATATCATCACAACATATAAGACTCTTACTCACAACCCCTTCACAAGCCTACAAGTACAATGCTTATGTGAAGCCGTATAACCCCACATAATCAAGTAACTAAGGAAAGAATTGATAAATAATAACTTACTTCATATAACATAGTATAATAAGTAGTCGTCATCATGTATAGTATCTTAAACTATCGCATGATTATCAATGAAACTAACATCACATAGGATCATCAACATATAATGTCAACATATGCAAATCTTTCATATGATAAGAGCATAAGAATAACAAGATAGGATTCCCCTCAAGACCAACTTGAGCAATGTATAAGTAGAGTCCCATACCCCTACCTATATTAAGTAGAACTCCTTAAGTTACCCTAGTTTGTGTTCACTTCGTTGCCTTCATTCATTAATTTTACTTTTGGGAACAATAGCCTTAACCGACAATAGACCATGTCAGCTAAACATGGAATCATGTGTCATGAAACCCTACACCGAAAGAAGTTGGTCTACATACCAAGGTACAAACAAAACATGAACGTAGTATTCTAGGTGTATCCACTAGCTTGTATTCCTATGGAGGCAACAAATTTAAGGAACTAGAAGATATCTTTTGGATCCTCTTTATGCGAAATTGCATTATAGTTACAATCTAATGAGAACAATTGTGAACCTACCTTCTCATAATGGAAAGGGACACCTCTCATATCTAGTTCTCTCGGTGCTAAGATGAACACCCTTTCTTAAATGCCATTAAGTCTTTCATGATCATCATAGCTTAATATAGCTCATAGGAGACTAACCCCTTGTACGTCATGTCATCAACTCATTAGGTATTTGATGAGAACTTCCTTTCATCACAAGCCATCATTAGTGAAATCAACAAATCATAGTCATATCATATAAGGCACACAAGAGAATCATCTTCAACCTTGCATCATCATACCCTTACCATGATGTCACATTCAACGTTATCATAACATGCCTTCATATTCATCATATAATACCTTCTTAATATAGTTAAATATAATACTTCAATTGAACACCATCATCATGTATAAGCCATCATAATGGAAGTTAAAAGTTCAAGATCACAATGTCTTACCAAATATCCTCCATTGACTTCATCAAGATCTTACCTTAAATTCATAACAATTATAAAATGACACAGTCATCAACACCATAATATAGTGCATTAAATAATAACATAACCAATTCTAATTACACTAATCATCTACAAGTCCAATTCATATCTAGGTTTAAGGGAAAAGGGTTCAAACCATGGATTCTTTCATAGAACTAGGTCCAATACTAAGAAATACAAAAATTAACCAATCTATAATCATAATCAATCAATAATAATAAAAAATAAATCAATACAAAATAAACTTGAAAGACAATTCACAAAATTGGAATGAAACCCATGTTTTCGACATCTTCTGAAATCAACTTTGAAGAGCCTCATTGGGAAACAAATCCCAAGATTTAAGAGATTCCACACTTTAATATTAATTTTTTTGATGGATAAAATATGAAGTTTTGAAGTCCTAATAAGGTTTTTCGTTGGTCTCTAATGCCCTAAAAAGAACTAAGGTGAACTATAGACTCATGAGTGTTTATTCAGTTAATATGAAGTTAAAATGAGTTAAATTAGTTTTATTATCAAGTGTGTTATTTTTGGTTAAGTTTGGAGGTTAAAGTTCCAAGAACATCCATGATGTCCGGAAGTTGTGCCTTAGATAGTGCTTGTGTGTCTTGATGTGTTTGTGTGAGTTTATGTGTTCGTTTTAATCAAAATTGATGTGGGATTTTTCTAGGACCTAGATGACTTAGTTTAGGGGTCTAATTTCCGGTAACGAACCCACCTAGAACCCAGAAGGGGCCCTAGAGAAGGGCCCAAGACTTTGTCAAAAACTTCCTAGGAGCTGTCCACCAACGAGACCAAAACAACGGCCGATAGGTCAACCAACGGCCCGTTGTCTTTGTCCATCGATTGGACCTTCATGGTCAGTTGTACAGGCTCCAAATGGAGCTAAGTTTCAACCTACGAGACCCCACCAATTATCCGTTGAAGAACAGACGGTCCGTTGGTTAGGTCTCGTCTGTGAGGCCTGCAAAAACCGTTATGTGGCTGCCTTGCCTTGGGGTGTTTGGTAAATTCACCCAAAGTCTTTTATGACCCTAGAACATTAATTTTAGGGTTTATTAGATATATTAACGTGTTCCAAACCCTAATACCTAATTTTATACTTCATTTCCTAATACCCAAAATTGAAAGACTCTCTCAAGTCACCATGGAAGCTAGGAGACAAGAAGGAACTAGGAGGGATGTTGGTGGTATTTTATTCATAAAAATCATTGGTGTTTATTCAATATGAGGTATGATATCCATACATTAATTCTCTTCAATTCAAGGATTCCCTTTGTAAAAGATTTCAAAAAGAGTTTTGAACCCTAGTTTCTTGTATCTTCAAATCTAAATATGGGTCTTGCATGAAAATATTATGAATGACTTAATAATGATGCTTATAATGTTAGTTTATGATTTTAAGGTTAAAACTTCAATGAAATCATTTTAAAGATTTTCATTAAATTTTGGCTTAAGAAATGGGTTAAATGAGCATGAATTGGTAGTCTTTGAGATTTGGTTTCCTATGGTTGATATTGTGGTTTAGATACTTCCAAAAGGGATTTATTGTGATGAAATATTGAGTAAAATGTTATAAGTGATGAAAGCTTGGATTAAAGGGTAAGTTTATTAGCATGTTTAGGTTTAATTTCAAAATACTATTGCGTAGTATGGTCCACCTTCTTCGTGGCGGTGTTTACTTGAATTGTATGAATATGATTTACTTCTTTATTTTGAATGAGACCATAAAGGGTTGTTATGTGAAGTAAGATGATAATAATGTTATTCTTGTTGAAATGTCCCGAATGCAGCTACAATATGAAGTAGGCTAGAGAGTATGCTTAAATAAAGTTATTCTTCTTAATTGTTTTAGCAAGCTTGTTATGAGAAGTATGCTAAGTGTTATATGGAAAGGAATTATATGATTATGTGAAGTATGTAAAGTGTGTGATGTGATGAACGAAGTTTTGAGTATGTAAAGTAGTTAAATGTAAATGAAATGAAGCTTATATGCAGGGTGTGCACACATGTACACACACAATTGAATAAATGAATGAAGCTAAGTTAAGTCCTAAAAGGGAGTGAACACTCATCGTGAGTTGAGATGAAGTGTTTAGTAGCAACCCCACTACATCCTACGAACTTTCTAAGATAGGTTTCACGATGAATGTCCTTCGTCAGTTGAGATGTGGTGTTCGCAGGTCATCCTTAACCTATAGTTTATAATGTTTAGAATCCGTAGGAAGTTATTCCCAGAAAGAGAGGATATGAAGAGGAGGTGGTTACACTTCGTGAGTTAAGATGTTGTATTCCTTAATGGAGTTGGAAAAATCAGTTCCATGCAAGTTGAATGAATCATTCTCCTTAGGGGGGATGTTGTGTTAAGGTACCAAGGGAGATTATGTGTTGCCGATGTAGATGGGTTGAGGGATCAGATACTAGAAGAAGCACATGGGTCTCGCTACTCAAATTATCCACGGTCGACAAAAATGTACCATTACCTAATGGAGATATTGGTGGGAAGGTATAAAAAGGGACATAGCGGAGTTTGTCGCTAAGTGTTCGAATTGCCAACAGGTAAAGGCCGAACACATAAAGTCGGGTGGGTTACAACAAGAGATCAAAATTCCTACATGGAAGTGGGAAGACATGAATATGGAATTTGTAGTAGGTTTACCTCGGACTCAAAAGTCATATGATTCCATATGGGTGGTTGTGGATAGATAAACTAAGTCCGCTAACTTTATTCCCGTCAAGTCTACATTTCGACGGAGGATTATGCAAAATCTTCCTAGATGAGATTGTGTGCCGCCATGGCATTCAATTATCCATCATATCTGATCGGGGAGCACAATTTACATCTAGATTTTGAAGGTCGTTCCAAAAAGGATTGGGCACTACAGTGAAGTTCAGCGCCGCTTTTCATCCCCAAACGGATGGTCAAGCAGAGCATACGATACAAACCTTGAAGATATGCTTAGGGAGTGCATGACTGATTTTAAAGGCAATTGGGATAAACAGTTACCTTTGGTGGAGTTTCCCTACAAAAATAATTTTCATTCATCCATTTCATGGTTCCCTACGAAGCCTTGTATGGTAGGAGGTGTGGGTCTCCTATTGATAGTTTGAAGTGGGTGAGCTATCGTTTCTTGGTCCCAAGTTGATTTAAAAGACATTGGAAAAGGCTCATATCATAAGGAACCGGTTGCAGACGGGCTATAGTCGGCAAAAGTCTTATGCTGATTGAAGGTTAAGGTATTTGGAGTTCGAACCAATTGATCAGGTGTATTTGAAAATTTCACCAATGAAACGGGTTGATAGATTTGGCAAGAAAGGGAAGTTGAGTCCTTGTTATGTAGGTCCCTATGAAATCTTGCAAAGGTTTGGTAAGGTTGCCTTTGAATTGAAACTTCCTAGTGAATTTGCTTCGGTTCATCCGGTTTTCCATGTTTCTATGTTTAAAAAGTGTTTCGGTGATCCCCAATCCAATCTTCCTATTGAGGGTCTTAGTGTCAAGGATAACCTCTCTATTAGTAAAGTCGGTTCAAATTCATTTTAGGCAAGTCAAGAAGTTGAAGAATAAAGAAGTGGTTTCCGTAAAGGTGTTATAGAAAAATCATCTAGTTAAGGGAACAACATGTGAGGCCGAGGCCGTCATGAAGTCACGTTACCCTCATCTTTTTAAGAATTAAGGTAAGTCATTCTTCTTAATAATATTAATATGACGATAATTGAAGTTTCTTGATTATGGGTGAAGTTTTGAACATTATGCACTTTTGAAAAAAATTAAGTGAAGTTACTTTAATATTTCTCTTAAAAACATGAAATTTTCTTTTTGCTTGTTTTTAGTTATGTTGTGCATTTTGATATGGTGGGTCTTTATGAAATGATTAGTAGCATGTTTTTAAGTTGAAGCTCATAAGTGTTGTGAGAAGGAAATGCCTCATGATGAAGTGTTTTGAGACTTATATGTGGTAATATGAGTTTTGACATTTTCCCTGTTGAAATGACATGATTTATGGTGATTAGATATTATGGATCGGCTGGGATGTAGTCTTGAGTCTATTCCTTCCTTCAAAAGAATTTTTGTGTCGTTCGGGGTCGAATGTTCCTAAGGGGGGAATAATGTAACACCTTCAAAATCCAAGACCATTTTGGAAAGCCTAACATGTGTGTCATAAGGTCTAAGTACAGATCCTAATTCCATTTTTAATGAATATAGGTCATTTAGGAGATTTAGGAACAAAAACATCCATGAACGTCCATGACATCCTATAAGTTGGTTCAAAAGGGATGTAAGTTTGCCTTTGCCTATTTTACTAACTTTTAGGAGTCAGAAATGCACGAAGATGGGTTGAAAGGTAGCTAATAGGTGTTTGAGTTGTTTCAGGGTTGAAACGGCTGGGTATGACCCCACAAGGACTAACTAAGGTCCTTGAGGAGGACCCTAGTAGGTTGATGTAACACTGCCTGGCAATGTGCATCGACGGGACAAAAGACGACCCATGAGTCGATCGACGGGGCTTCGATGCGACCGTCGTCCCACACATAGGCAGGTGGAGAAGGCCCCTTCACCCGCACAGCCTCTAAATTTATCGACAAAATGCAGAGGTAAAGGTTACGGTCCGTGTGTGGATCGATGGGGCGTGGATGCCACCATCGTCCCACACATAGATAATTGGACAATATACCATTTTAGGTCTACGACCACCCTAATAAAGTATAGCCTAAACTAGCAAAAAGTGTGGACATAGATAAAAGGCTACACTTTTGGACTTTAGTCAACACTTTACCAGGGGTGCCCAAATGAAGCGTTACCTTAGATTTTAGGCAACAATTTTCTGGTGTTGCCTTATCAATTACGTTTTTAAGCGTACCCAAAAAAATAAAATGACCACGCTTTTATTTACCTCAATAGCAACATTTATATCTCATACAACTACACTTTTAAGTGTTGTCTTAGCTTTCTTATTTGCCACAATTCGTAAGTGTGGCCTTTTCTATATAATGTATGACAACAATTTTAAAGTGTTGCCTTTTCTATCTCATGTATGACAACACTGTGAAGTGTAGTCCTTGCCCATGTGAATACCACAATATGCAGTACTAAGGCTACACTTTGAAGTGTGGTCATATCATTTTGGCCATAAAATATATGCCACAATTTCTACTTAAAAAACTACCAATATTATTTTACAATAAATAATCTCAAGCATTAAATTGGATCATAAGTTATTAAGATACATAGATTTTAAATAAACCTCAAAACATTGTACGTCTTCTATACTTACACATACTTATACAACAATATTCAAAATACGTGTACACAATTGTTCAAAAAGTAATATTACAATAGTTCACAAACGCTTCATAATCTACTTCAATGAGATTAAATTTACTTGTATCAAGCTTTCATATTTGATCACCACCATTTCTGTACAAATTTAGAATTTACGACAAATTAGATTGCAACAAAAGTAGATATTAAAGATGAGTAAACTGCTAATTGAGTTGATTTGAAAATGACACCAAAAGTAGATGTTTAGATATAACATGAATCCTAGATATTAAAGATAAGCATGGAACCTTAATAAAACAACAAACATACATCCTCAATATTCATCTTCATTTCAAAACATCCAGATTGATTTCCAAATTCCATATTTCCAAATTTCCAGATTTCAGATTTCCAGATTTCAGATTTCATTATTTCCAAATTCCAGATTTCTAGATTCCAAGTATGTACAATGTTTTGAGGCCTGCAGTTCATATCTGAGCAATGCATGTACTATTTCAGGACTGCAGTTCATGATACTTCTATTATTCATGAACTTACTCAGTCCTGCAGTTCATCATACCTCTATTAGTCATGAACTTACTCTAGTCTATAGAAGACAAAAGAGAACACAAATTGGAAGAAGAGGTTTCAGTTCTAGTTGTGGATATAAAATGCCAAGTTGAATTTCAATTAAAGTCTTGAGAACTTTATATTTCCAAATGAAATGTAGATTCACAACTTATATCACATGACACAAAATAAGAATTTTGGCAGGCAAAATGTCTGCACCTTCCATTTGGGTATCAGGAGAAAAGGGCAAAAGACAACTTGACAACAAAGCCTCTTGCCTTTGTGATATCCAATATAAAATGTAAGAAATATAATTTTGTGAGGTTGTTACTTGTATTTGATCATTCAGTCTATGGATCCAAATAACAGTAACCAAACAGGTAATCAGGAAATCAATAAACTTCATCACACTCAACCTAATGATCCTAGTGTACAGCCAGAAGGTAAACCTGCAAATAACAACACTCCTAAAAGAAACAAGGATGGGGAAACTACTAAGCCTATTAATAATAAGTCTCATACACAACTTAATTAAAAAAAAATTCAATTAATGAAGAAAAGAGATGTGGAAGGTTGCACAACAACAGTCAATGAAATAATTTACATTTACAATTACGTTAACAAGCATTAACACATTTCATCCTTTCTATTAAGTAAAAACATCTGAATTATTAAGTAAAATCAATAAAGCTTAAAGTACACATAACACATGGTCATACAAGTAAAGGAATGTGAGAGCTTAGAAAGCATCAATTCTCATAACGAGGCTTGTTCAAGTAACACTTTCAAATTTTAATAACTCATCTTTAATTTAGCAACGGGGGGGATTAGGTAGTCTGCATTTCTGACGGAGTTGAATTGCTAGGTGAGGATCAATTGCGAGAGAAGGCAATTATTTATCTTTAATTGAGAAGGAATAATGATCCTTCTTTATTTCCTCTATGTTAAATACAACTTCTGGACTTTTTGTCTTTCTAGTGTTTTAGCTTAAATATTATTTAAGTTGTTGTTCTTAAGGAATAGAAAGTTCAGGTAGTTGTGCACTATGATCATTTTAGAAAGATTAAAATTCCTCCTTTATTTCTGTACAATTCCTTTTGATTCTGAACATAACTAGTTTTGTTTAGCTTGGTTTGTCTTTACGAATTTTCAGGTTGGAGATAATCATGTCATCAGGTCCTAAACTCTAATAGTCAACACTCTATGGATCTAAGTGAATAAAGGAACGTACATTCAACAACCAATAAAGAAAATCACAGTCCTATGCAACAATATGCAGATATGTGATTGCAGGCAACAACTAGTTGCAGTCTGGTTAGAAGGGATATTCAAGTTGTTGGTAATCTGGGAACATAGATTGTTGCCATGCATTGAAAATCACCATATTATGCAGACTTGGAATGTAGGAGTACAACGTACATTTCGAGGATATATACTAAAATAAACATCCCACCAACAAATTTATAAAGTCACAAACAACAGAGCATTTGAGATGCCTATGTCATTCCTATGCTACAGAAAGATTGAGAGAGTCATATAATTTATATATTGTTCAAATTTACTATGTCTAACTTAGGTATAGTTGTTTGAATAGGTTTAGCTTCTTTAAATTTTTTCTTTTAAAGGGAGAATCTTCCTAATTTATGTAATCTCTCTATGTGCTTAGTCTTTGATTACAAAAAACTCATTGTATAGGTTGAGTTGACTAACCTTAGGAGGTAGGTCAATTCGTATCAACAACACATTAATATCAAAACCCTAAATTAAAATTTGGACATTCAAAGATACACAAGAATATCAAAACCTAAAAGCTATAACTAAGACTCTTAGACATAAAATTGCATACCTTATAAACACTGTTGCAACAACCCCAGATGTGAGGCGTGTTCTACTGTGAAGCATTTTGTTCATCTGTGAAATCTAACGGAACAACTCGTTAACAAAGAATCTATGATGAAAAGAGCAACTCATCAACAAAAAATATGCGACGGAAATTACTTTCTTTAGTTCTATGATCTTCCACAAGGAATCTGTAAGCAATTATGATGGAAATCTGTAAAGGAAATCATATTTTTGTATTTGGGAAAAAGAACGTCTTATAGTAACAAAGCTTGGAGCGTTAAATCAGTTGGTCAACATCTGCTCAGCCCAGCTTGTCCAATTTTCAACTCCTACGATTTTAGAGAATAGAATCAGTTCAGCTACTCCGATTTTCATCTCAGCTTCAGTCTTCAACTTCCTCTCTTCAGCTCCTCCGATTTTCAGCTTCCACTCTTCCATTTTAAACTCTGCTTCAGTCAATTCGAAGTTCAGGAGAAGAGAAATGATGTGGATTTTTCAGCTATGTTTTTGAGAGTATGTTCTTGAGCGTAAAAATCGTGTGGATTTTTCTGCTCATATTCCTCTCAAAGCCCCAATTTGTTTTTCCTAATATTTTAACAATAATTTTTTTGCCAATAAAAATTGGAGGGAGAGTAGAAATGTTGGAGAGAATATAATATTTTGGTGAAATTTTGTAGGCCACACTTCTAAAGTGTTGTTTTTTACAATCATAAACATAGGACCCTTTAAAAGTGCCGCCATATATATAAATAATTGTTGCCATTAATTTCATACTATGATAACACTTAGAAAGTGTAGCCTATACCATTAAAGGTACACTTTACAACTGTGCCAATATTATTGTCGCCATAACATAAAAATTTAGGCTACATTTTAAAAGTGTACCAAAAAATATATTAGGCAACACTTTTCAAGCGTTGCTCAGATTTAGTGTGGACATAGGCCAAAAATGGTGTAGTGGAGGATTCCCCTGACCCGCACAATCTCAGACCAAGACGACAGAGTGCAGGACGGAGGGGGGATGTCCGTCGACTCACAGATGGCCCGTAAGCGGGGTCTCATCTGTGAGGGTCCTCAGTTACTGCACGTTTTTAATTTAGTTTATTTAATTAATGAGGTTGTTTAAGGGTTAGTTGGGGACTAAAGGTAGACTAATTAAATTGATTTAGTCCCACTATAAATACTCTCAACCCTCATTAACCTAAAGACAACTCACAAATACACTCTCTTTGTTCTCTCTTATTTCTCTCTCTACATGAACTCACCATTGAAGACTCGCAAGGATAAGGGTTTGGGGGCTGGAAAGGGAATAATTCACCATGAAATTGTTAACAAATGTTAAGGTATGAGTTTTATTCGCCTTTGAGATTCTTTTCTCAAAGGGTTCCTTCAAAATAGATCTCAAAATTTGATTTTTCTTATGAGTTTCATTCAACTACGAAATTGAAGTTATGGATTGAGTTGGTAATGGTTTCTTAGGGTTACATTGAGTATATTAACATGTAATTAAACGTGTTTATGTAATTTTTGATGGATTTTTCTAAATTGAAGAATATGATCCTTCATCCCTAACCCTAGGTAGTGATCTTGATCTATATTGTATTATGATCATTCAATTGATAGATTGTTAATTAGATTACTATCCTATGGTTTTATTATGATTTAATTAAGATGAATTATAGGCCTATCATGCTAGTTATGGTTTAGGTTATGAATTGTAAAGGTTAAATTAGCCTATGTATGTGTATCAAGTTGTGATCTAGAGTTGAATTGTGTTATAGAGATGCAATTGGTCTTGTTATGTTATCTTTTATTCTTTTGTGATGATGTTACTCCCCAAATTGGGTTGTGTTATGGGTTGATGTTAAGACCTTTATAATTGAAAATGAGGAAGACTCGGTAAGCCTTAGAATTTATAACTTTATTTCCAATTGTGATTGATTACTATTAAATCATGATATTACATTGAAGTATGCCTTATACAAGGTTCGTAGGGTGGTATGAGTTTAATTTATATGTATTGACTATGTTGTTAGGTTGATTAAGGTGTATGTGATATAAGGATGGTGAAAACTATCAATGTGATATGCTATGAAATGCTAATGTGTTAACCTCACTTATATGAATTGTGGTGAAAGGACATACACTCATACAATTCTTATTGAGCTATTGATGATGATGATTATACAAGGGGTATACCCTACGTCCTAAATTAAGATATGATTGATAATTAAAGGCTAAAAGATAATTCAATAGAGGGGCTTAACTTAGAACCGAGTGAACTTGACAATGGGAGGTGATGACTTCCCAAAGAGGAAGATTCGTCCAATAGTTCTACATGAGATGTTGTATTACCAAAGAGGAATACTCATAAAATGTATTCCCATGAGAGGAGGCCCCAAATACCAAGTGGTATCAACAGGGAATATACTATCTCTTAGTTGTTTAACTATGTTGCCCCCATAGGAAGACTAGCCAGTGGACCCACTTAGAAAACTACGTTTGTGTTTGGTTCTACTTTGTCCGGTAGACCACATTCAATCTGTGTAAGGGTTTACAAAACCAGATTGCACACTTATCTCATGTGGTCTATGTTTGTTAAGGCAAGTGTTCCCTAAATTAAAATGAAGTAATGAAGTATAAACTAACTAACGTGACTTGAGAGGTTTAAGTTAGCCTAGGTAGGCTATTGGACTCTACCTATGCCTTGCACTAGTTGACCTTGATGAAAGCTTTAGGAGGTTGATATTATGTAAGCATATGATAATGATGTATATGATGATAATATGTTGATTCAACAAGGTAAATGTCTATATATGATGATTATTATCCTCTTGATATATATAACTGTACTATATTCATTGAGTTGGACATTGGTTATGTTTTCTTGTTGAGTTTACTTTGTTGGGCAAGGTTATGGGGCTTTGCTTGATCATTGGACTTGTTGACTTGATAAGGATTCATGAGTAGTTGTCTTGATTATTATGATATGTTTGACTCTTATTCATTCTTGTGATATTATTCCTTGATGTTAGGGTTGTAGTAAATCATAGTTTCAAGTATGTTGGGATAAGTATTACTTGTAATAAGCACGTTTAGTTGGTTGATATGACTTACTTGACTTTGCATTAGGCCCTAAAGGTGTAATTTTGCATGTTTTGTTAGAAATTCCTTTTTAGTATGTTTTGCTTGTGTATGTGCATAGGATCTCAACTTAGTACATTTGAAGTACTAACCTCATTTTCTTCCCCTTTCCCAAACATTTTAGGTTTCGTTCGTTGAAAGGTTTGGAAGGCAACATTTTTGAAGGCTTGGATTCTTTCTTTCATCCAGGTGGGGTAGGTCCTCAACTTTCAAGGGCAATGCCATCCTCAAGCTTACGGATTTTGTTATAAGCTTATTGACTATTTCATTCATTTCCTTTTTATTGAGTATTGTACTTTTATATGACCTACACATGGTCTTGTTGGATTGATGTAATGGCTATTCCCATATTGTGATATTTGCTTTGATGTTATGAGATGAGATAATCGTTGATACTATTTCTATATTTTACTTATATGTATGTGCAATAAAAGTAGAAGGCTATGTAACATTCCTATGCGAAGGGTCTATGTATACTTGATATGAATATATATGATGTGTATGTAGAGGTCTATGTAGACCTCCAAATAGTGATAATGAAATGTTTTAAATTTTTCTGGATTTTGCAACCTATGAAAGATATGACGATGACGCCGGTTACGTCTAGGGGGTAAGCCCGGATGTGACTATAGCATAGCATCAATAGTAATCATCATCACATTTAGAAATTTTGACGAATAACATGTTCATAAATTAAAGTAACAACATATTTGATCATCAACATGTAAAGTCATTATATTTATATCATATACATTATGAGAACACAAGAACAACCTCCTAAGGATTCCCTCAAGGTAAACTAGTACAAGGCATAGGTAGAGTTCCATACCCCTACCTTGGCTAAGTCAAAACTCTCAAGTCACCCTAGTCAGTGTATAATCAATTACTTCATTTTACTTTTTGGAACACTTACCTTAACCGACATAGACCACAAGAGCTATGTGTGGAATCCGGTGTTGTAAAACCATACACCGATGGAAGGTGGTCTACTGGTCAAAGTAGTACCAAACATGAACATATCATCTAGGTGGATCCACTAATTAGTAATCCTATGGTGGCAGCATAGTTTATGGAGCTTGGGGGCTTTCATGGAAACATCACTCTATTCCCTTTTTGGACTATGAGGCTATCCACCCCGTGAGGATAATGGTGGACCCTACCTTCTCTCCTTGGAAAGGTGTCACCCCTCATCTACAAGTTCACTCGGTGCTAAATAAGAGTCCTTTTTGGAATGCCTTTCCTTAATAATCATAAGCTTAGTTTAGGTCATAGGTTCTAACCACTTGTATATTCATTGTCATTATCTCATTAGGAAAGCACGAGAATATCCTTTCATGGCAACCCTCATATGTGAGATTAGTTTAAGATCATCATCATGTCATAATAAGGCACATTGGTACTTCATAACGAACCTTATATTATTTCATATAAATAAATATTTCACAATCACATAGTCAAGACATTTCAATTGTACATCATACAAACACCTACTTCGGCTAATTACAAGTCATGCTTCAATTGAACTACATCATTAATCCCAATCAATCATAATTGAATCAAAGGTGAGGATCACAAAGATTTACTCAATATACTTCAATAGCCAACATCATGGTTTTACCATAAACCAACCAATTACATCAAAAAATAGGTGTAGTGACATCAATCAATAGTATATAACACAAGAACTAGGTCAATTACATCACTATCCCAATTAACATCGATTCATAACCTAGGGTTAGGGGAATTCGGTTTCATCCTAAATTCATCAAGAATTTGGTACATTCCCAACCATACATCACCCTATCCAATCCATATATCAATTTGAATAGCTAGAACAAGTCGAATAATCAATTAATTCTTCAATTCCCATAAATTCGTGACCAAGATCAAACATTTGGGAAATTGTTGAAATAAACATGATTAACATGAAATTTAATCAATTAAAATCACTTAATTAACAATATATACTTAATTAGTCATAGGAAATCAAAATTTATTATCAATTTGAAGTTTAGAAGAAAACCAAATAGAATTGGAAAACCCCATGGAATTGGGTAATTTAGAAATCAACATTGAAAGGACCTTTTGGGGAAAGGAATCCCACGAGTGAAGAAACCATACCTTAATAAAGATAAATCCATTAAATTTAAGTTAAACCCTAGATTAATTGACCTTCTTCTTCTAGCTTTGTTCCTTCTTAAATAGAGGAATTGGGGAGAGAGAAAGGAGAGAGAGGTGAGAGCTTTTAGGTTTGTTTTGGGAATTGGGTTTGGGTGAGTGACTTTAATATAACCGTTAGGCTATATACAATCACACCCTAAATTACCCAAAACACCCCTAACTTAAATTGGTTTTTTATGAAGTCTAAATGTCAAAAATATGATTTTACCGAATCGGGGAAGTGGCTCCGCATTGCGGGGCCAACATGCATTTTATTTTCCAAAAATAAATTTTGGGACAGTGAGGTCCGTGTGATCTGCGCGTCGTGCAACAACCCACTGATTCTTGACTTTCGCAGGCTGCTTTGTCAACCTACACACCCATGTGAGGGTCCGCCACCTTGACCCTTCGGGTGGTCCTTGGAGCGTCGTTATTGAAATTTTAGACTCTGTAAACTACACTCTACCTAACCAAAGTCTTTTTACAAGTTATTGAATTTATTTGACCTTCCGAAACCATCCCCAAATATAGAGACGTCAACTAGTGCAATTAGTCTAGTTTCCTGACGTCCTTTGACGTCTTGGTTCTAAAACTTCTCAAACGACTTCTAAACATTATTTTAGGTCACAAAAACAATATCTAAACTTTTAGGCACTCATTTTCGGCTCTATATTAGGTCTTGACTTTTCAGAGTGTTACAATATTTTTGGATGAAAAAATAATGAACTTATATAATAAAAAGAATAAACAAAAAATTTTAACATGAATTGCAAAATCAAAATCTTCAAAATGTCCTTTAGACATTAATAATTGCCAAAGTTTCATATTAATCTCCAAAGTGAAGAACTAGTTTAAAATCGATAATTTCTAGCCCCCAAATAATGAGGTTTACATGCCATATATGTAGAAAAGTTAAGTCCTAAGTTAAAAGGATATGAAGTAAGGAACTAAAGTTTTAGAACACATCTTAAATCTACGACACTAAACTACCATCCGTATGTCAATCTATGGTCCCTAGGTCCCTTTTGTGGCTGAAAGACTTAGGCAAATTTTATAGCTTTAGAATCTCCAAAAATATTTGTTACATTCGACAGTTCACCAGTATAAATCACTGAATGATCTACAGTCCGTAACACTTCTCCGTAGCTCCACACTTAAACTCTTCCGGATCAGGTACTGGAACCACCTCTCAGATACAATTGACAGAGCAATAGTATGGTCCGTAGATCAATATACGGTCCGTAGGTTCGGACCGTGGTTCCACACTTAGTCAAGAATTCCCTAATCTTTACAAATGTCTTGGATTCTTTTAAGTCAACCATGTGCGGAGTGTAACTTGACCTATGCTCCGTTGGTTTCCTCTGTAGATGTCGTGTTCTGCATTTCTATCAATTGTGTCTCTAAACATTCGCATCTGAAGATATTTCCTGCGGTCATGAGAAAAACACATGAAAATCAATAAAAAAGACCATAGACACACACAACTCTTAAGTGTACAAAAAACACCTTAAACTCGTGTTACATCAACACCCTCAACTTAAAATTGTTCTTTACTCCTCAAGCGACACACTAAGACTAGAATTAAGCAATTCTAGCAAAAGCAAGTATATGTCTCTCTATCTCGACCCTGTTTTTACGTACATGTGTTTTTTTTGGACTCAATAAGCTAATTTGTGCGGATTAAAATGCGCAAAGATCAACCAATAAGCATACAACATTTACATTTTTTCTATCATCAAGGTACCAACATTCCATTAATATTGTAACTACTGCCCTTTCTTCAAATGAAATCCCTTTTCCATACGTTAACTATGATTTTGAGTACAAGGGTCCATTAAACACTCACGCACATAAGTAACTTTAATTTCAGTTAGTGCTCAATACAAAAGGCTTTCCCTTATTTTCACTACTTAGACTCTCCAACTAGATTATAGGATCACATTAGGACTTTGTTGGCTTGTAACGTAGGCTCAGGATCAATTGTGGTGTATTTGGCTACTTTTAGTGACTTTATGCCCTCCTTTACATTACAGTATGTTTTTATACCTATTTTAAACATGCTTCGTTTTTGTGTTCTTCCCCTTGACCCTTTGCAACAATCGATGTGACTTTTAGCATTTGTAGCTCTTTTATTTTTTATTCTTTTCTTTTTTTCCATGCATTTTCTTGTTTCCTTTCACTTTATGACCATTTATCTGAGTTTGTTCACACAAAGACACATCCTCTTGATACTTTTGTTTTTACACAATAATTTCTTGTCATACCCCATTTTTTATTTGTATTCCCCTTGCATTGCCACCCTGAACTTAGGGATTTTCCTTTATTTGAGGTGCACAATACCCACTATTGGATCAGGGTAAGGATTTATTTAACTTTAGTATAAGCCGCCCTCAACTTAGTTTTTTGTCCTAAGTTGAGGTGCACATGCCCTACAAAGGACAGGGCCAACACCGTAGATTATGGGAAGGTGAGCTAGGGGTTATAAAAGAATTAGTCTTATTAAGGATCAAAGTATTTGGATCAACCAAACCATTTATTTCATTTGGTTATATTCTTGATGGAATTTACTATAGTTTTTAGAATAACGACCTATAATCCATCATAGCCTCTAAAGTAGATTATCTTAGCTGGACTAACCAGTCTTGTTCTAGATTGACATCAAAAACTGTTTGAACAATCAATTATTCTAACAAACTTGGCACATAGTTCTAACATAATATTACCAAGTTCAAATCAGATATTAAGTCATAAAATGATGTGGTTTTCTTATCATATCATACTCAGATCCAACACATTCAATGCAATCTAGCCTACCGATGTTAGCATATATATCGACTTTTGGACGAGTATTTTATTATTAATAAAAAATCATTCCATCATATTTTATTCTTCTCATACTTCTGCATATACAATCCTAACATATGCGGGGTCAATAGAAATTAAACAGTCTCTTCGCAACAGGAGCACAAGCAAGAAAATCCCAAGAGAGGATTATGAGCTGGGCTACTCAAAACCTCACCCTATCACTCACAATACATTTACCCCACCTAAAATAATAGATGCACTTTTCCCCAATGCATAAAAAACAATACAAAGTAATGGGTTTGGGTGAAGCAAAACTGTGGTGCATAGCACCGTAGAATTATCAACAAGCGGGTGGGTCCGGTTTCCATACTACGCTACAGCAACATAGTGTCCACCCTAAGTTGTTCCCATATCTTTTGCCACAGCACCATCAGCAAATATATTTGTCGGTATCAGTTCACCATTTGTGGTGCTCACATCATATAACGTAGTAGCCAATACCTTAGTCACGTCCAGGGAACTCGATGCCCCAACAACAATTTCAAGGGCCCTCTGCTGCCTCAACTTCACATCCACTCTACATGGAGTCTTTCTTCGCTTTCTTTTATTGCTTTTTTGCTTTTTCTCCCTCTTTTTAAGTGTCTCATCCTAAGTGGTCTCCACACTGCGGCTAGATTGGTGCCGCTTACCTAATCCATGTGCATGTTCAAAGTGCTCCTCTGCATCCTCACTGGATAAAGCATCAAACACCAAAAGCTCAGCTATCATCGATGGTGCAAACTCTAGATCTTCTGCAAGCGTAGAAAGAATGGAGCCAATATTGTCCCATAGACTGGACAACTCAAACTCGATGGAGGAAAAATCTGTGATGGGGCTGGCTGTGCAAATACTCTCAACCCTAATGAATCTAGGTGGTTATGGATAGCCTGAACCTTCAGTTGTACCATAGTGAACATTCGCTTCTCCATCCTGGTCTACAATTTAGGGATAATATTTTGCGATCAGGGCTTCATATTATGAAGAACCATGGCGATCTACGCTTCTAATTTCTGAACTCCAGCTAGGGGTACTAAAGATGCTCCTTAAGAAGGGTGGATCGAGATGATCTAGGGATCCTGCTAGTGGCCTTAAATAAGAAGGTTGGGATATCATCTGCATTGGTCGGAAAAGATGGCTCATCGCCCTTTATATTCTCCATTGGGTCAACCAAATCATTTCCGAATGGAACATCAACATGTTGCCCTCTCCATGGTGCTTCTACATTTGGGTCATCATGAATCATTCCGATGTCCAGTGTCACAGTAGCCTACAAAAACTTACCATAATGCCGGATCAGCACTCCAACATCCCTATATAATAGGAAGATGAGACACGAAAATGTGTAAGTAGTGGAGGCCTTAAAAGCCTGCTCACGAATCTTTGCTAAAAACATGTGGGCAAAGTCTATCTTAGTCATTCCCACCAGCGCTGCACCCATAACTACTCCATCCCATGCAACCAAATTGTAAGCCTTGGTCTTTGACACTATCATCCGCACCAATAAAAAAAACATTATCCACCAAGTTCAGGGTGGCCTTTCAAATGACAAACCATGGAGTGGCAACATGCTTTCCATCTACAGTAATGTGTATGGAAGTCCATAGTAGCACAACCTCCCTTTGCTCGAACTTTTAGGTGAAGGCTCAACTCCACACTATCTCCCGCCTATTGTCAAACTCGGTTGTGTTGAACCCCCAAGTGTGATCAGGGCCTGGGCAGTAGAAAAACCTATTGATAGTGGCGTGTGATATGTCAACAAAGAATCCTCTAACCATAGTATATGTAATAGGGCCCTGGGATGTGGTTTTAGACTCTTGTCGATCGAATATAACAAAGTGGCAGCATAGGAGGTGAGCACACCCACACAATCTCCTCACTATAAGTCTCGAGGTCTCTGGCCATCCAATCACACTTGTGAAGTCAAAATAGCCGGTACGTGTTGTAAGATATCGAAATTTTAAATGACTAAGAATAAGATAAGAAACTAACAAAAAAAATTTTCGGAATGAAAAGGAGAAATCTGGAAAAAAAAATTCCTAAGTTAAGAAAGTGAGATTGGTTCATTTTCAAATGGCCATAACTTCTAGCTCAAGATCAGTTAGAGGTAGTTCTTGATATGGTTTGAAATTTCATGGAGAGATATTTCCAACTCTGAGAAGTTTGCACATTTTTGATATCATATGAGGGGTATGGGCTTATTGTAAGTTGGGTTGTTGACGTGAGAAAAGACCAAATTCGGATTTAAGAAAGGGCAAACTAGTCATTTCACAATTAATTTCCTATTTCACTTTTAGGGGTTTATTGGGGTAAAAAATAAGTTTAGTTTAGTTTTGGAAATTCAAAATTATGCTTAGGGCTAGTAGAAGAGAGAAAATAAGAATGAAAGGGAGAAAAGTCATGAGTTAGCTAAGAACGTCAAGAATTGCGAGTGGATTTCATCGGGAGTGATCCTTATCAAAGTATGGGAGATCTTTTTTTGTTTGGTTTGTTCACCCACACACCAAACATGTTTCAATTAAGTGATTTTCGAGTTAGTTTAATGAGAATAGTGAAGTTCTTGAAGAACATTATTGAAATACTTGTTGATTGAGTCATTGAAGGCCTAATGTTGAATTGATTCGTAATTTTGGGTTGTTTTTAGAGTTATATCCATTGGGTGTTGAATGTACGATTGATCCTAATTGTTTCGGAAAAGAACTATAGAGGTTTATATGGTTTAGCATTGAAAAATGAGTTGACAAATTTTCCAAGCGCTACTTGGGTAAATCAAAGTGCAGCGCGCCCCATCTGCGCTAGAGGGACTGGGGGGCGCTCGTGTAGTGCGCCAGAATGGGGCCTGGCATGGTGCGCCCAAATTATTGATTTTTGCTCGGTTTTCGTAATTCTTTCTGATTAAGTCATTGTGAGGTGTTTTAACATTTACTAATGATTCTAACTACTCTAAATGACTTCTAATAATATAGAAATCATCCAAAAACATGAAATTACAACCTTGAATACATAACTTCAATTTGTAGGAAAAGTTAGAGACAAGTCTAGAGAATTTCTAAAGTCCTTTGAACAAGCCTTTTGCAAATACTTTAAACTTGTTTTAAGACGTAAATATCAGGTTGAGTAAGGACTGATGATAAGAACAAGAAGTTCATTTCAAATTTTATAAGTCTTTCAAAAACATTTTATGTGTCGTTTTAAGACTCAAGCTCTAGTTTAATTCAGAGTAAACTGATGTATTCCTTCTAAAATGTAAATGGGAACTAAGTATTCCAAAGGAACTTATAATATTTTCACACTTAAAAAGAAGGGAAACTACAATTTTCAAAGAGCCTTTGGGCTAGTTTTTCAGTTAAATAGAAATAGATTTCTAAAAATGAAGCTAGCAAGGAAACTGAGATTTCTAAGATAGCCTTTGAGCTATCTTTTTGGAGAATAAATCTCAAATCACAAAATCAGTATGTTCTTAAAAACATAAGAGCCAATATACATTGAAAATACTCTTGAGCACCGATAATGGGGAGAGTTCAAACAATTAACAACTCCCATAAACCATGTAGCGACCATGGGTTGAAAAGATTTATAATTTTTAAATGAACCCTTTTCATAATAGACTAGTGGATCCATTAGGCGGATCAGGTCTTATACCTTTGGACAGGTATAAGATGATCATTTTATATATATATGCATCATTTTATTTATATTTATATATGCATCTCAAAGTTATTTGTATCCTTGTATAGATTCATAATTTAAAACATGTTTTCAAATATATTTTCTTTACAATGTACTTGCTTTTAAATTGCACTATATTGAAATGTGTTAGTATTATTGAGTTATGTTATTTATATGTTGAGTAGAGCCAAGGTAAGTGTCCCTTCTTAATCCTTTTCAAGAATAAGTTGTTTTAGCATAACAATAGGCATACTCATACATTCAATGTACATATGCGAGTTGGCTAAATCATATTATGATGCAGACGCAGGTAACCAGGATTAGTATCATCCAATGCCTTGTTGATCTAGCCGAGCACTAAGAGCCAGCGGTGATCCTCTTTGCATTTTGGAGGGAACATTTATTTTATTTTCAGTCTTTGTTTATAAGGTTTTGTCGGGTCGGTCCTAACATTCATCTTAGTATTATAGAGGCTTTTTAGAGAGTCACACAATTAGTATTGAGTCTCCTACTTTTTATTGCACACATTTTGCTAGGAAACTTAAGTGTCATTTAAGCCAATTTATTTAGTTTAAGTTATTGATTGAGTTTATTGTGTTGGGTTAAGTCTTCCACTTAGTTACGTAAGACATACCATGGGTCTGCTTGAGGTGATATACCGTGGTTTCACGGTATAATTAATACTTTTTCCTTAAGTTTAGTGTGTCCGAAAGCCTTTTTGTGCTAATTTTGATATAAGTTTCTCTTTGTTTTGCAGGAAATCTGTCCAAGGCTGAATGCGGCGATTTTGAGCGTAAAAATGCAGAAGAGACCACCTACGGAGCTTATGACGGTCCGTCGTGCTTGTGACGGTCCGTAGGTGGCAACGTAGTGCAGCTGCTGAAGGAAGATGGGGAAGTCTGACCTAGTGTGGGAATACGAAGCTTGTGACGGTCCGTCATGTCTATGACGGTCCGTCCTGCAGGTCCGTCGTGAAGTTCAGAGAAGTGATCCCAGTACCCAAATTCCGAGAGTTGAAGTATTTTGGAACGAAGACCCTTGACGGACCGTTGTGCTTATGACGGCCCGTTATACCTGCAATCGAGGGGAATGAAGAAAGCAGCAGAAGAATTGCACCAAGTATGGGACGACGGAGTCCACGA
>NC_028648.1:34765204-34765838 GCF_001406875.1 Solanum pennellii | reverse complement strand
TTGGTAGAAGCTTTAGAACAAATGCCCGGTTACGCCAAATTTATGAAAGATCTGTTCACAAAGAAAAGAACGGTCACTTTCGAGGATGATGATAGACTGCAGCATTGTAGTGCTATCGCTACTAGATCCCTCGTACAAAAGAAAGAAGATCCTGGTGCGTTCACTATCCCTTGTACAGTTGGGTCATTACATTTTGCGAAAGCATTATGTGATCTGGGGGCAAGCATAAATCTTATGCCCCTCTCAATTTACAAGAAGTTGGGTTTGGGGGATCCAAAACCCACTGCGATGCGGCTACTGATGGCTGATCGGACAGTGAAACGGCCTATAGGGATACTCCATGATGTGCTAGTAAAAGTGGAGTCATTCATCTTTCCGACTGATTTTGTTATTCTTGATTGTGAGGTCGATTTCGAAGTGCCTATTACTCTTGGGAGGCCATTCCTTGCCACAGGTAGAGCCTTAGTTGATATGGAGAAGGGACAGATGACATTTCGGTTGAATAATGAAGAAGCAAACTTCAGCATTTGTAGGACCATGAGGCTGAGTAGTGAGCTCCAATCGGTATCTGCCATATCCCACAAAGAAAAGATGAAGACGGAGACTGAACAGGAAAATGCAAAACAAGAGTTTA
>NC_028648.1:34764164-34764855 GCF_001406875.1 Solanum pennellii | reverse complement strand
AACCGTCGCGTGATTAATGAAATAAACCCGACCCGACCCGGCTGGACCCTTTCCAAAATCTGACCGTTTATACTACCCACCCCTCCATATTTCACCCCATTACTTCCTTATTCCTCTCATCTCCCCTCTCTTTTAAACTTCCACACTCCCCTCACTGATCATTGCCCCCAAAATCCTCCTAAACCTTATAATTATCATCTACTAGTTGGTGTTGCTGCTGTGGGTATCTACCTTGCCAACTGAATCATTCTCCATTTGTTTCTTCTCCATTTCCAAGGTATGTGTCTCTAAATTTATACTCATTTATCTTGCATTTTGGTTTAGTAGTTAGTATTAGCTTAGTTCTTAGTCGTATATTGTTTCCTTTATATAATTATATCTAAACCTAGGCTCAAAATGTTCGAATTTGCCATATTGATAACCCTAGACATAGGTGCTTTTGCATTGTTAGTTTCTTAGGTAGTTGGGTTAGACACATGTAGGTCCAAAACACTACAAGATTGATGTGGGTTCATCGGGGTTGCTTAGGGTACCTTTAGTTCTGTCAATGTCGTTCAGAACGAGACCCCGACGACGGACCGTCGTATCCACGACGGACCGTCATAGGGTCCGTTGCACAATCCCTAGCACCCCTGTCCTACATGACACATGTGACGGACCGTCGTATTCACGACGGTCCGTCCTGCACAAC
>NC_028648.1:34763153-34763967 GCF_001406875.1 Solanum pennellii | reverse complement strand
CCGTCATGTTGGTCAGAGACCCCTCTGCTAAGGGTCTCAAACTTTTTCTCTAAGTGTCCTACTACGAACACACACGACGGACCATCGTAGCCACGACGGTCCGTCCTGCACGACCGTCGTAATGGTCAGAGACCCCTCTGCTAAGGGTCTCCAATAATTTTTCCAAGTGTCCAACGATGGACACTTACGACGGACCGTCGTACCCACGATGGTTCGTCCTGCACGACCGTCATGCTGGTCAAAGACCCCTCCTTCAGGGTTCTTTATGTATACATCTACCAAGTATAACACGACGGACCTCATGACGGTCCGTCATAGCCTCGACGAGCCGTCATCTGGCCCGTCGTGTGATACAGTTTCAATATCACTGACACACTACTTTCACTGTTTTATTTCGTATGGTTTTGCCTGTCTTGTTTTCCACTACTCATACTAATACTGATCCTTTACAGGTACTATCTACTATGGCACCCAAGCAAGACCACACCTACGCACGTGGGCGATCCAAGTCTGTCGCCCCGTCTGCACGCTTGATCATCGGCTCTGATGATGAGCGGGACCCTGAGTACGTGCCCCCAGGCACTTCTGCCCCTTCTCGCACTGCACGTTCTCCCAGAGCCACACCCAAAAAGGTGGCGACCGGCGTAGTCACTACCTCCCTGTCTGATGAGGAGCGCACACTGACCGGCACACCCTCTGGGTCTGCCACAAATGAGGAAGGAGCGTCTGGCTCATTAGGCATATCATGGTCTGAGGAAGCTTCTGGCTTTGCAGAGGTTCCCGCACCCGCCACTGCTGCAGCGTCGGCCTCGTC
>NC_028648.1:34725403-34753153 GCF_001406875.1 Solanum pennellii | reverse complement strand
ATTATTATTATTATTATTATTATTATTATTATTATTATTATTATTATTATTATTATAAAAATGGAGAATCCAATGATGATGAAATAGATGAAACAACATTCATGACTATAGGAGATTCAGACGCTGAAGATGCTGAAAACTCTGAGGTTTGTTTTATTGATATTTAAAAAAATGAATCTATTTCTAAAATTAAATTAATCAGATTGTTGAATAGGTTAATTGATGACTTTGAATAATTAGCATGTGAAAGAGATCATCTATTCAAAGTCTTTGTAGACGAAAAGTTTAAGTACATGAAACTCAAAGATGATAAAACTGTAACTGATAAATAAAACAGTTGTTTAATGAAACATATTGAAAAACTTGAGTCATATAACCTAGATTTAAGTCATAAATTTTAAGGATGACAATTACTGAAAAAGGAAATTGAAAAATGAGAACTAAAGAAAACTTGAATTTTTTTTTGAAAAAATGCAAAAATGACTATTCTTTTGAAAAAGAAAAGGGGAGAAAGTTAAATATTAAAATCTCAGATAAAAGTAAAGCTTAAGAAGGCAAATAGATGGATTCACTCATCTACAATTGTCAATCAATTGAGTGAGAGAAATCACAATGAGAGAGCAGACATTGGTTTTCATAATGACAAGGCTCTTGCAACTGACTTGTGCTACATTTGTGATAAAACTGGTCATCCATCTACAGAGTGTTCAGTTGCTAATGATGTTACTAAAAGAAATACTAAATTGACAAATGAAAACAGATGTATACATGTTGGCAGAAGCAGGTCCATCAACTTGTTGCCTAGATGGGCGAGAAAAAATTTGATTCACCCTTTTGATTATAAGAAATGACCCAAGTTTGTCTGGGTTCCTAAGACTAATCCTTAACCTATCTTGTAGGTGAAGATGAAAAAAAGCAAGTGATTTAATTCATAAATTTCTTTCGCTCACTTCACAAAAAGGGGAATGTGTCATTTTAAAAAAATGAAGCTAATGCATGTCTAAGGGGGAAGGAAGTGATATTATTTTCAAAAAAAAAGAAGAAAAAAACTGTGAGGATTAAAGTGAAACTGATGAGAGTGCATTGGAACATGTTAACCACATGTTTTCTTCGTTTGACAGACTAAGGGCATATTGATAGGGGAACAATGAATCTTGAAACTGATTTATCCATAAAAGTATGTGGTTGCTTAATCATGTTGTTCTTTGTCAAACAACAATTGATGGATTTTGACACTAAGTAGGGAGCATTATGAAAAGAATAGGTTAGACTTGGGGATGATTAAGATTGTATGAACTTCCCTCAATGATTTGCTTGAATAATTGTTCTCCTTAAATTTATGAGCTAAAATTTTATTCAATTCATCCTTACACATTTAGTTGTGTGTCCCAATTCCAGATCCTTAACTTGTTTTAACCTAATTTCGTATTAGATTGTGCAGAGAAACGGTGAAAACAAGCAATGATGATCACAAAATTGCTCTTATCAGGTATGTTATATATTGATAGAGGTAATATTGTATAAAGTGAAAAAGTTGAACACTCATGTTCCATGTATTAATTGTTCTAATAGAGAATAAAATAATCGTCCAAGTGCAAGAGTCTCATTCTTTCAAATTGTTCTCTCTCACTTTGTCTTCTTGGAGTTTTTTGCAAGTTTAAAGCATAAAGTTTCTCATTTTCAGTTTATAAGGAAGAATCAACTCCTGAAGCACATTTTTTTCCTTTTCCACTTTGAACTCCCATCTAGAAATCAAAAGTGTCAACAAGATGCCATTTAAAAAGAAGATTTTAGAGCTAGCATGAAAAAATGATAACATGATGTCCCATCGTAAGTTTGAGGAATACTCAATTCCAATTCATGCATGGACTCTCCAAACAAAAAAAAAGTTATTGAATAGATGAACCATGTTGATCTACATGCTCCAATGAGGAAAATTGGCACTCCAATGAAAAGGTTGAAGTAATATTTCCACTGATAAGATTGTTGAACTGGAGGTTGGTCATATTGCTTATAAAATAATCAGGTATGAATTTAAGCTCCACAAACTTATCTTGATAAAGAAAGGGTTGAAGATGCTACAATTATTTGTTGGTTGACACTATTATCTCCATTTGTTCCATTCTTCTCTTCACTTCTAATGTTAGTGCCTCTGGCTTTATTCTACTTATGTCAAGTATTAGTTTTTTTATTAGTGCTCAATAGTTTTTGCATAATTCAGTATGACTTCGATCTTATATAGAACGTTGTATGAAAGTTTAATGAAATGATTATCTATTGATTTAATGACTCATGTTCTTGCTCTCTATAATACATTATTATGTTGCTTCAACTTGTTATCTGATTGTATTGGTGATAGGCAGTGGCCATGAATAGTTTAACTGATCAATCTAGCTCGTGTATTATAGGATTGACCTAGCTTTTCAATAATGCCAAAAGGGGGAAGATAAGAGTTGTGCATTGTTTATAACTCATTGACTAACTTGTTTCATGTTAGTATTTCATGTTTCAGTGCCTACACATAAAATTGTTTTCAATGCACAAAGAAAAGAGGTGTGTCATCATCTAAAAGGGGGAATTTTTTGGGATTTATGCAGTTTTGATGATTGACAAAGAAAGATGAAACACGTCAGTCAACATGGTCCAGAAGTGCACTGTCACGAACAGTTGAATTTGAGAAAGCTATTAGAATGAATAAAGACAAGAGTGCAGAAATAAAGAAATGGATAATGTTAATTTAATGAGAAAATCCAGTGGAAATAGACATCTGATTAACTGAAGAATCAATGAGTTTGCTTTGAAGGAGTCTAAAGAGGCAAGGAATGTTAATTGAAGAAAGAATCTCACTTAAAGTACAACTTGTCAAGTTACTACAAAATTAAAATGTTGGAGTTTAATTACAATACAAAAGAATCAATCAATGTAATTTGAAGAAGGAGTCTAAAGAATCAAGGAGTTTAAATTGAAGAAGGAGTCTTACTTGAAATAGAACTCTAAGTCAAGAGAGTTTAACTCAATGAGGAGTTTGAAGTGAACAATAACTCTATGAAGAATTGTGCTTAAATAGAAGTGAATTCATTCAGAATACTTGTGCACTTACAGAGCTAAAGAGTGACTGAGAAATTTACTTCGCAAGTGCTATCAGCGAACTGAAGGAACATATCGAAGAATTTGATCCTTCTACAGAGTTTATGTGTTAGGAGTTTTTCGTTGTGAATGAGTCTTAATGTAATCTTAGTTCAGTGAGTTATAAACTGAACTAGGAGTGTTGTCTTCAGGTTGTGATAAATCGAAGAGTTGGGAATGCATACCTTGGGGGTTTGTGTTGAAGGTTAGGAATTAGCGTTAGTTTCTAGGATTACAAGAGTTGTAGTCTAAATCCTTAACTTGAACTTAAGGTAGATTGAAAAGTGTGTAATATATGTTCTGTGGAGGCTCGTAGTTTATTAGTGAAGTTGGGTAAATTCTATTGTGGAACAAGTCGTGATTTTTACACCTTTTGAGCCTAGTGTTTCCACGTAAAAATATTGTGTTTTTTTACTTACTGCCCTTACTGATTTGTTGGAACACATTAGACAACCTGTTTCACACTTAGGCAAAAAGTTAAAATAAGTAAACTACTAGGTCGTGCAGAATGTCAAATTGCCTATGCATAAAGAGTGTGAAATCCCCTACAGAAAAGAATCACATACAAGTGTGAAAGCTTATCAATTTCAAAAAAAATAATTTCAATCAGACTATAAAAATAATTTCTAAAGTTCAAATAAAAGATCACTATCTATACATTAACTAAAACATTTGAGGTACAATAATGGAATAGAAATACATAAATCAGATAAAAGAGAAGAAAAATTGGTAGATTTTAGGGAAGAGGAGTTGAAATTAATGAAAAAAAATAAAACCTAGAAGAGGAAGAGAATTCAAACTAAAAAAATTGTTTATAGATGAAGTGTAAAGACATTAAAAGAACATTTGTACTTTTGGATAAAAACACATGGAGAAATATTCAATGAACACAAATCTTAAAAGTCAAAAGGTTGTCATTAACTTTCAGTTTAATTACCAACAAGCACACATGTTGATACATTTTCAAAAACTCACACTTTTAATATAGTAGAAAAATAGAGATTACTGAAGAGAAAATTTTATACATCTGATGGAGCATATATTTATACAAGATATCTATACAACAGTGCAATTGTACAAGAAGCAAAATTTTAAAAAAATGAATTGGTAATAAAAGATCTATCGGCATAAAAAGACAACAAGCATAAGATGATAACAATATTTTGAGAAACCCGAATTAATCAAAAGGGCAAAAATATTCAGAGAAACCCTTATTAACCAAAACGTTATCTATTTACTACCTTATTATGTTTCTATTCATTACTTGGAAAAACTCTTCAACTATAAACAATGTTGATCTTCTTTTATTTTGAATATAAGAAAATAGAGAGTGCATAAAAATTAGTCAAAGAGAGGGTGTTTATTAGTAGAAGGGAGGTCTTCTTTCTGTGTAGCGTTGAATTCAACTCTTGTTCAAAGTTTGTTGAGTTATACTTTGTAATAAGGTTGTTGTATCTTGGAGGGGATAGGTCAACGACTACTGGTTGACCGGTAAAAAATATTTTGCTGCAGTGGGCTTGAATCTCCTTATTAGAGAAAGCAAGATATATGTGTCTCAACTTGAACTAATTTTATTTTCAATTGTAATTTGTAATCTTGTAAACAAATATCATTATCATAGAATTTTTTTGGAAAATATTTTCTATTCACCAACTAAACATGAGAAAATGAATCATAAATTCACTTATTTTCAGGAAAACATTTTCCTTCGTACCAAACAACTCCTAAATTGAATAAATTTCTTTAGGTATCACGAGTGCAAACTAAATGTCAATGTTTAGGGTCTTCATGAGAGAATTTGGAGAAGAAACCCTTAAAGAATTTGTGAGTTTAAGGGGGCGTTTGGTATGGAGGATAACATTAATTTTTCATCTTTGTTTGACTTAAATGCTCGGAAAATGTTTTACAAATCAACTTTTTTCTTTAAATTTAAAGAAAATGATTTTCCTATCAAAATTAAGGAAAATATTGTCCAAAATTCTGTTTTATCCTTTAATTTTTTTCTTACCTTATTGATACCAGTACCCAACCCTCTCCATTCCAAAAAAAAAAAAAAATTTCTTATTTTTAAATTTTCAAATATATTTTTATCCCTACCACCACATCATCCCCTTCTGCAACAAAAAATAAAAAATATTATTGTTGTAGATGTAATGTATTGGAATGGTATAAGCAGTCGTGCAATATATTGATATTATATATGTAGTGTATAATTATGTATAGATATAATGCATTATATGTATTAATATTATATATATATTTATATACATTCCATAAATAGATTATGTAATGTATTATTGTATAGTTGTGTATAAATGTGTATATATGACATACATACTGTATGTGTGGATAGTTTACAATAAAAATGAACATTTGTATTTTTTATGTATTGATAGTCTATATATGATGTATAATCATATATCGGTGATACATACATAATACCATCTTTAGAAGATGAAAATTCTTTTTAAGCCATCCTTTAATAAAGTCACAACGATTACAGACTGATAATGTATCACTGAAAGGTGAAATTCCTTGATAAGCTTTTGAATCATGGAGAATGAATTACAGTACAACTCAACAATTATCTAAATTAATCTCCTTTTTAATTTAACCACTAAATTTGAATGATATCTCTCATAATTATTAGACTAGAACACACCAACTTAAAATCAAGCTTTCAAATAATTTAGTAAATGAAAGCTTATAATTTTACGGGTTCAAGTTTAATTTTAATCTTTTACATGTTATAATAGACGTGATAGAACATTATCTATTAAGATAGTTTCTTTAAAGTTACTAAATATTCAAGATTGTAAATAAAAATAGTTCAATCAAAACTAATATATTTTTTTGCATGTTTCCTGATTGATCTTTAAAAAATAACATTTTAAGTCATTATCTATTAGATTAATACAACTTAATGGAAAAATAAATTTATTTTTATGAATTTTATTTTTAGAATCAAACTTAATTGGAAAAGAAAAAAATTAAAAAATATATGCCAGGCTGGTGAAAATGGAAAAAAATATATTTTCCATAACAGATTATATTTTATGGGTTAAGCTCAACCCGCCCGATACCTCCCCACTGCCTACATAATTTTTCCTTGAAATTTCTTAGCCAATTTTTTTCTCCTATCTCCTTATGAATCCATCTTTAGTTTAGTTGGTTTGTTTGTCCATGCTTAAAAGCAACTTTTTTTATTCGCGTTTCACAAGATTCATTGACTAACTCAACTATTTACTACAAAAAGAAATGGGCCCTCCGGCCTTCTTTATTGCAGCTCAAGTGCAAGTCCAATACTTGCTGTTGTGATTCATGTCCATCCCTTTACTGTTGATGCATTCATTTTTTCCCACAATTTTTTCTAAAAGAAAAATAATACTATTCTGTTTTGGTTGGCTAATTTGATGATGAAATTAGATGTTAATTGTGTGTGTACATATAGGGGGGGAGGTAAATAAAATGGAGGATAAATCTAGTAGAAGAAAAAAAATGAAATTTGATGTGCAATAAACGTGAATTGTTTAACTAAATAATTTATTAAAAATTTAAAATATCGTGAGAAAGTCATATCTAAAATTTTGAAACGATTCAAGAGAGGTTTGAGTTAATCAAGATTGAAAAACGGGAACAACTTCCAATGTATAAATATTATATAAACAAAGTGTATCAATATATATACAAATTTGATATATAGTTATACATCATATATACATAGGTATACACTCTTTATACAATATAATAAATTACACAGCTATTATATAATTTTACATGTACATGCAATTTATTTTGACTTTTGATTACCTAAGCAGTTATGTAAGAATCTTTTTAAGAAAATGAATTAATTAACCAAAATTTTATTGTTTTTAATTAGTGATAGATCAGGTCAGTATATGATCACTAATTCAATTATGGGAAAAATTTCAAAATGTCAATATTTTGATATTTAATATGATTCATTGTCAATACTTTTAATATTTAGTAAAAATATCAAAAAAAAAATTGTTAAAAACAGAAAGAAAAAATTAAGGGGAGAGAAAAATATTCGAAAAAAATAATTGCTTAAAAGTCTTATGAGTTACAAAAATTCAAAAACAAAGAACTAATTGACAATTTATCAAAATACATCAACTTCCATCTCTTTCTTCTACTTTCACCATGTTCTAAAAAACACGCCTATCATTATTGTTCTAAAAATTCAATATTCAATTTTGTTAATTTTTTTTTTGAAGCAGTTTATTCTACTAAGGCATATTTTGAGGTTATGAAATTATAATTTATCTTTAAAAATGTCTGAAATTTTATGAAGTTATTTGGCTATCATGTTAAGGTTATGAAGTTTATGTATCTCATTTTAAGAAATTTTCCAGTATTCAGAATACAATGTTCATGTAGTCATGATATAGGTATTCATCCATCTTACATATGTAATTTATTTTGCTTATTTTTCAATATTACTTTGTATACCAAATAGTTTGTATTTAAATTTGATTTCATATTCGTCCTAATGTATACTATAAAATGTGTATTTAGATTTGATTTCGTATCCGTCCTAATGTATATCATAAAGTTTTGTATTTATATTTTGATTTCGTATTCATTCTCAACTACAAATAGCCAAAATACAGTTTATTTATGTATTCATTATATGTGTATTCATCCTAATTGCATCAGTCAAATAGTTTTGTATTTTATTTTGCTCATTATATGTTTATATCAACTAGTTTATTTTTGATTTCGTATTCATTCACAATTTTAAATAATCAAAATACAAGTTTGTATTTAGATTATCACTTTGTAAACATAAATTTGACTACAAACTACAGAATATTCAAAATGTTTTCAAATATTTTTGTGAAACAACTAAATACCTAAATGATAATGTGGATTCTACTAAATTTGAAATATAAAAACAAATCATAAAGATCGACAAAAATTATTGTAAATACTAAAAATCTGAAATACATAAATATTTGATGAGTAAGTTAACAAACTCACATAAAAATAAAAAAAATGACAAAAAATCCTCAATACATACAATCCGAAAATTCAACATAATTTGTGATTTTGAAAACAAAATCTGGCCAAATAAATGATGAATTCAAAAATACCTTTAGCAATCGAGAGATTTCTTGATTAATCTATAGATCTGAACAAATTGTTACGAACTTGAATAATTAGTTCTTCAACAATGAAGAGAATTATGGTGAAATTTTGATGAAAGAAAAAAAAAGAAAAGTGAAGATGGGGATGGTGAAAACTGAAAGTTGACGAAAGAGGAAAAAACTTGAAAAGTAAAAGATGAAAAATAAATTTAATGGTACTAAAGCTGAAGTTTAAATGGGTAATGGAGGTAGAATTTGATTCAAAGTTGGACTGTTTTGAGAAATAAAATTTGAATACAAATTATTTTCTAAAATATTGACATTTTAACATTTTCAATAATTATTTTAAAGTGTAAATATTTTTACTAATTAAGTTGAGAATTGTGACTAATTTGATAATTTTTCCTTCAATTATAACATCCAAAAGTCTGATATGAAATTTACTAATGGTATTGTATATATAACTTGAAAAGGGCTTTCAATTGTAATTTACATGTAGAAGTGTTCTAATCTATAAAAAGAAGTTTTTATGTGATATATAGAGACTAAATATTATAGTTGTTATGAGTGTATATAATAATAAGAGTAACTTTCATATTTAGTAAACATAAAAATCATATTTGTATGTTTGTTATAGAGCATCAGATTGTATAAATCGTTGGGGGCATTAGATTTGTATAAAATCGTTGCACCCTCTCTAGTTTGTATAGATCGATGACAGCCAATACAATTTTATGTGTTTTTATATCGGCATAAAATTTGAGTTTGTATATAATTGAATTGAAATAAGACAACATATCAAATATCTTTCTCGCTTTATACAAACATAAATTATACATTGTATTTTGTATAATTTGTGTTTGTATGGAACGAGAAAAAGAGAAAGACAAAAGAGAATTGGGCAGAGGAAGATTTATATTGTATAACTATAAGTGTATAGGACGGAGATATATGTATTTGGATGTATATATACAATTTTCTCTCGCTTTTTACAAATAGGAACACAATTTGTATATATTTGTTTGTATAAAGTGAGAGGCGAGAGAGACTGACGAGCGAGAGAGGGAGACTGGCGAGCAAGAATTTCATGGGAGATAGGCAAATAACAAAGTTTGCTACGTGTTACAGTTAAATCATTTGAATTAATAGTTTGCTATTATATACAATTTTCCTTAATAAGAATGATATAATAGTATTAAGAAGGGAAAAAATTATGTTTTAGAGAGTAAAATGGAGAATTGGGTTGAAGTTGGCCACCCTAAATCACTTTTTAAATATTTTAATATTACGGAAAAAGGCCTAAAATACCCTTGAAATATTAGAAATGATACAAAATTACCCTCCATCCACCTATTGGTTCCAAAATGCTCTTCTCATCTACCTATTGGCTCCAAAATACCATTCTCATCTACCTTTGGATTCAAAATTGACCACTTATTTAACGATTTTAAATTTAAACTATTTAAATATTTTAATACATGACTCTGAACTGTTTGTTATAATTTAACTTATTAATATAATTTATAAATCAATCTACTACCCGCCGCTACTAATTAAACCACACCCAATTAATAAACCTGACTCATTACTAATGCAACAACAGAAAAACTACTGCTAATACTAAAATTTTGAGGTGAAAATGTCTATAGGAGTAGATTATCTTACATAGAAGTCCTCAATCAAAACATATTATAATTCAAGTGTCTAATTAAAAATTACCGATAAATTTAAAAGTCTGACTATGTTCATCTTAATTATTCACCCGTCTCATTTATGTGATCTTACTTAATAGATAATTCTTTTAAAAAGAATGTATTAAAGTTTTAATATTTAAAACAAATAATAAATATTTATTAAATTATATTAAAAAAATACATGAATTAATTCGAAATGTACTACTTCTTTACCTTTAATCATAAAATTCGAATTTAAGCTTGAAAGAGAATCATATTGAAAATATCCTCATAAATAAGCGGTTCAACCGAAATTTAATTGGACTTTCAATTCAGACTCGAATAATTTTGAATGTCATTTTCAGGAATCTGTAATTTCGTCGTGTTTTTTAATTGCATTTAGGGCGATTTTGATATTAGAGTTGATTTATTAATTGGGTGAGGTTTAATTAGTAATGGATGGGTAGAGGTTGGTTTATAAATGATATTAATAAATTAAATTATATCAAATTGTTGAACGCCAAGTATTTTATAAAATTATTCAAATGGTTTAAGTGGTCAATTTTGAACCCAAAGGTGGATGACAAGGGTATTTGGAGCCAATAGGTGGGTGAAAATGTCATTTAGAAGCCAATAGGTGGATGGAGAATACTTTTGTACCATCTCGAATACTTCGAGGATATTTTAAACCCTTTTCCGTTAATATTATTTCATTATGCAACACTTTTAATTTAACATTCTATAAATTGTATGTTTTTAATGAAATCTCTTATATACTTAATTACTTTTTGTAATAGTAATTTTATATATAAAAGTTAGCGGTATGAATTAATTTTCTTACGTATGATTTTTTAAAATATAATTTATGTTAATTGTAGAATAAATTATACTATATCCCCAGAAATCAGAGAATGAGTTTACTGTGTGTGAAATCAGAAATGTCAAGTGTGATATATTATGGTGCATCCAGTTTTGCATTCACTGTCCCAGCAAAGAGAGTGATTTCTGTTGATTACAATGCACAGAAATACAAAAGCAAAAGAAAACAACAATTCACACATACACACATATGTCATAATTTATATAGCATCAAATAGTGGTATATCCATACAACACAAAAACATTTAGTTGTAAATAAAAAAACAAAATTCTCATATTAAATCTAAGTGACTCCAAAGATTTCCCATGTTCACCTGATTCATGAGAACTAGGACAGAAAATGCTACAAATTTATGCATTATATTTGTAAATCATAGAAGCATCAAACCTCAATTTGAACCAACGATAGAGAGAACATATGTGACAACTAAACTTTGGTAATCACAGAATATCGATATTATGTGAAAAACCTGGATCCGTCTCTACTTCTAACTTGTGCTCCCGAGACTGTTCAAATTGCATCACCAGGCCAATAATTAGAGAAAGAGCAATATGCTTGCCTTGAATACCCTAAACATTAGACTCAGTCTAGTAGGCAAACAACACCTAAAGAAGGCATTACAATGATCAATGCAACTCCCTTATGGACTACAAACAACAAACACAACACAAATGCATTATCATTCTCCAAAACAGATCGACGACGTATTTTCTTCTCCCAAGACTAGCTCTAACAAGATGGGAAACGGATCATTCAACAGTTTCACAACTTCTCTTCATATCTCCCCTATTACTAGGTATTAAAATCACAGAAGTTGCAATATCTGATTCCAAAACAACTTTAACTTCTCATAAATAACATAGTAGCTATTCAAGTATGTTGTAGCAGTAAAAGAAGATAGTAGTACACCACCCGCAAGCAATGTATATTGCTACAACCAAAAGAAAAACGAATCAGGTGGTCAAGATCATATCAATGAAATTCAAGAAAACCGCCATTTATAGTAAATATGAGAATTAAATTACTCTTCAAGAGAAGAGAAAGAACATAAAATCCATTAACAAAAAAATGTCTGACTATTATCATTCAAAAAAGTTGTATAATCTCAGGGTAATGCAATACAGATGGAAACAATAATGAATTTACCCAAACGCTTCATGTCCTCCTCCCCTAAATTGAATCTTCACTATGGCAAATGAATTTACCGCTCTCTCACAAAAAAATCCCTCCCAGGATTACCTCAACATTTCTGCACACAAGGTATAACCGTATTTAATACTGCTACACCACAGTTACCACTTATCCGATTAAAGCAATAGAGCCCCTCAAGGTGCAACCAAAAACCTGCCCCTGAGCACCTCCTTTGTTGAGAAGACGTTGCCAACTGTCGTAAGACCTAGCCATTTTCTCTTTTGCAGTTCCCGGGCAAAAGATATTTGTACTT
Source organism: Solanum pennellii (assembly GCF_001406875.1). Taxonomy (NCBI): domain Eukaryota; kingdom Viridiplantae; phylum Streptophyta; class Magnoliopsida; order Solanales; family Solanaceae; genus Solanum; species Solanum pennellii. The sequence continues at coordinate 34,740,919 of NC_028648.1, read as the reverse complement.
GTCTGGATTTTCAAACAGATAAGAAGGAAGATCAATTGCTGAGTACGAATGGGGGATAGGCCCCATGTTGCCGATAATATCCTTGAACGTGTACTCCTCAGGAAGCATGTCATATAAATCAGCTCCTTTACAAATGACATCCTGAATCCTTGTAGGGTTCAGATAATGTGAAAACCTCACTCTATCACTGTGGCTGTAAGCTTTCATCTTGAATATAAAATCACTAATGTGGCGGAAACAAAAGCTACAATGCCAACCTGCATCCGCCAAAATGTAATCACTCTGACGATAGTGTGCATATCTAGTCTTACCACTCTGATACCTGTGGACTGAAGCTCTCCAGCTTCTGTGCTTAATCTGAAATTCAAATGAGTACAGGTAATTCTTCAGATGAAGGTGAAGGACATGAGGAATGTCATCGCACCACCTCAAAAGATTAATAGTACGAGCGCTAGGAATCTCATCTACGTCGGACATAATGAGCAAATCATCATCCTCAATACCAGCAAGTTTCAGAAGTTGGTCCAATGCTACTCTCTGATATGCCTCTTCAACAAATGGATTTTCACCTTTTTTATCTCTTCCGGCAACGTTTCCATATGCCAAGCGAGGCTCAATGAACTTAAATTGGTCCCTATTAAGTGCGAAATTGTGGAGTTTAGGCAAACCAGTAAATGTTGAGTTTGACTCAAGAAGCACAAACTGAGTGATGTAAGGATACAACTCCTTCCATCTGATTTTAAGCATATCGACTTCATTACTGAAGAGAACAGCATCAAAGACACGCCTAGGATATTCACGAATTCCCCATCCATGTAGCTTACAAATATCCTCCATTGGTACATTCTCATGGTAGTAATGAGTAATTTCAATAAAGGGCTTCGGAGGAGATTGCCAGAGAGGACGGAGGAAGTAAGTAATTTTCTGGCCATGCAAGTATGCACCAACTATGAACATTGGCACAAACACAACCAAAAAAATGAGAGCCTTCAAATCTAATCCTCGAAGCATACACCGTAGTCTTGACATGCTTAATGTAGTGGGTGAATCCTGCTGCACATTAAAACACTAACTTCCTAAGTACACAACCAAAAGTAGTAAATCTTTTCCTCTTCCCTTTCCAAAGACAAATTTATCAACCAAAGAAACAAACAGTTTTTCCTTCTTGAAAAATATATATACAAATAGTTTTCTCATGAATCCTTCAAGATAGAGAAACAAATTAATTTACTGTGCTATGTATACAACCATAAGACTTGAAATTCCGAACAGCAAAACAAAGGTTCAAAAACAGTGCAATCAGAGGAAACAGGGAATTTCAATCCTTGATCTGCTGATACAAAACAATTGGAACATACACAATTTTGTCACCATAGAAAAAATTATTTTGCAATTTTTTATTTTATTTTAGAAAAGAAAAACTCTGGCTACAACTATTTTCCCATCAATTCTGTATTCTGGGTTTACAGATAAACCATTCTAGGAAAAAAAAAGCAGCACATTCTAGAAAGAGAGAAACATGTGATCTTGGGAGAATTTGAATTGAAAAAAAAAAACAATGAGAGGAAAAATAAAGTGTGCAATTGTGATTATTACCTGTCCACAAACATCTGGGCAAATATCATCACTCTTCTTCGAAGTGTAATAGTAACCATCAGACATCATTACAACCAATCTATTGAACAAATGCTTGTTAATTGATACCCCTCTTTCCTGCAGTCAAAGATCGTTAATGGAGGAACTGCAAACATTCACCCACAGGGCTTCTCTAATCGACAATTCACAACTTAATAATAGCCGTTTTCTGGGTTCTGACGGATATATATTATATAGAGACAGAGAAGCCTAGTTGTAGATAGACAAGGGATAGAGAAAAATAAATTTATGGACCTACTTCTAATTTTTGCATAATATCGAGGGCATAATACATAAATAGTTGGTCCGTCCACTTCTAACTATCATAATTTTTATTAATATTTTAAGATGCATTTTTCATCATACTTATATGGAAAAATTACAATTTATAGTATTTTTCATGTAATTTTTGAATATCTATTTTCTTAATTTAAAATATCAAATTATTATAATCTAATTCAACTTTAAAAATTAATAAAATTGACTTTCAAAAATACAACATAACAAATAAAACTGAACAGAAGGATTATAAATCTTAGATTGGCTATTACCTTTAATTTTGGTGTACATAAATAGTCACTTAAATTTGTACAAATTGAACAAATAGACACACATTCGTCTTACATACCAATTTTATAATTTACGTGACCTCCTACATCTAATATGACACATAGCATATGTGTATCTGCTTATTTAATTTTATACTAATTTAGATATTGTCTTATCTGCTCAAGTTAAATCAAGAATTAGGTTTATATATTATGCTCTTTCACATTGGTTGCGGGGGAGGGGGGCTGGTGTAATTAATTATATTTTGCTAATCCAAAAAGAAAAGGCCTTTCACATTCCTAATTTAAACATAAGTGTCACGACCCAAAATTAGACGTGATGGCACTCGTCTTATCCCACCAAGACAAGTCAGCCTAAAACTCAACCATTACAATAAAGTGCGGAAATAAAATATAAGTAACTTAATAAAAATCCCAAAACCTGGTAGTCACGTGTACAAGCCTCTAAAGTATTACAATTGATTCAAAAGAAAAACTCAAGTCTCAAATGAACTTGTTTCTAGAATAGAACAAAATCATAACTATGAAGAAAGAGAGTCCGCTGAGACGACAAACAACTACCTCACAAATCTCCAAGAAGCCTCGGAAAAGAAGAGAATGACAAGTACAACAAAAATCCAGGCTTAACAACCTATAAAAAAATTGTAGAAGCAAGGGGTGAGTACCAAACCACAAGGTACTCAACAAGCAAACCTCTAAACACAAGCTAAGGGGATGAAATACGGGTACTCCTACAACCCCCAACCGAACCTCCACAACTACAACCTGCATTAAAATCAACCAAATCTAACAGCTCACAGTTTACATAGCACGTAACTCAACAAAACATTTAGACAAATTACATATCCTCCACAACAACACTTTAACAAATTACATATCCTCCACAACAACACTTTAACAAATTACATATCCTGACCAACAACACTTAAACAAATTAGATATCCTTAATAGCAATACTTCCAAAAATTTACATATCCTCAATAACACACTTCAACAAATTACATATCATCAACAACAACACTTCAACAAATTACATATCCTCAACAAAAACACTTCAACAAATTATATATCCTCAATAACAAGCTCAGTATTCAACAATCACAAGTTCCGCAAAAAGGCAGTCACTAGATCAGCAAAACACAATATCAAGATCACTAATGATAAGTATGTGCAATGTAATGGATTGCAATGTCAAGTATAATGATGCATGTCTAACCTAGTGATACACACCCGCTGTCTCTCAGTCCGGGACCCATGGGGGAGATATCTGTCCATGCATCTGTCGCGGTGCACGACACGACCCTCGATAACAGTAACCATCACGGCGCGCGATACGTCCCTCGAAATATAGTATCTATCGCGGCGCGCGATACGTCCCTCGAAATGGTACATCCTCTTTAAGTTATCATTCTTTCTCAATGCACATAACACTTTCATAACCATGTCTCAGAATAATGCAAATGACATGTTCACACAAATAATGAGGAGATGACCATTTTCATAACATTGCACAGTTCACAACCACACAAACATGAAATCACATCAACAATGATTCAACAAGCCACCAAACCTTTCTCAACACATCACACATAAACAATTAATCACATTGCCTTTTGTTATCCCTCTTTTTTTTTCATCATTAGAATTAATCACGTGTGTATAAGTCGAGTCTAAGTAGAGTCTCGAGGATCGATACAGAGACGTCTGTACTTATCTTTGAGAGTCTATAGTGACTTTTAAGAAAAATCTTCACTTCTTGAATCTCTATCGTGCGTACTTGGTCCGTTCTGATTTTTGTCGATTCATTCCATTCTCTCTCACTTATGTGTTGACTGGTGCCTAGTTCCTCATGTCAGTAGTTGGTGTCATTGTATTTTAGAGATGGTACTAAGGTTAAAGTGATATACTTCTAAAGGTGTTGTGTGATCAGATTCGGAATGTTCAATGATTCGAAGGAATTGCTGAGCTTATGGTTTGATAATTCACTTTGAGGATAAACAAACGACTATATTTAACGGTGGCTTAAAGGACTTCATAAACGTCTTATACTATTTTCCTTTTTTTTTCTACTCATGTAGTAGTGGGATTAGTACTTCTGTGGTATAGACAATATCTGGAGTAGTTTGACAATTGAAAGTGAAATGATTAAAATGATGGCTAGATAATGAACAGCGTAATCTTGAAAAATATAGTTGATATAGTTGTCATAACATTAATGGGTTACGTAGTAAATAATGATGCACCAATTAAGGTTAAAATTTCTACAATAGTATCGATGCTTACTTGGTTAGAGTTATGCAAGATGGTACTTTTGATATTAACCTGACCTACGAAAGAATACATATAGCCTGGGCTAGATGCGAAACTAATTTGACAACATTTTACAGCTATTTGATGGGTAGAAATCTGTGACCTATTTGGATATGATCTTATCGGTAGGTACGAATATTATAGTGGTGGATCTTATATTTTTTCTTACGGTGTGCCATTAGTGGTATATTGAAAAATATATCTCGATTGTCAAATGTTAATACTAACTAGTTAAAGAGTTCTCAATTGTATCACATGTTCGTATAATGAGATTCGTAATGCATTCACATTTAAGAAATCAACTAGGTTGTTATTGCAAATATTTGAGTTTAAGCAACGTGTATAAGAGAGATTTTAGTGGTGGATTTTTGATACGGTATTAATGTGTTAAGTTAAAAAGTGTATCTCGAGGGTTCTAAATGAGGACCGGTGATTTCAATCTTAAGGTCCAAGAAAATGGATAGATACCAGAATGACAAGTTTATTAGTTAAAAAAAAGGGGTCTTAGTGAGTATACTTGGGTGAATAAAATTGAAGATTTTTAGTAAGAAAATGTGTATAAATTGAGAAAGTCCCGTGGATGATTAGCATAGCTAGGTTTGAAATGTCATGTTGATGGTGAGGTTGAATGTGTGGTAATGGAAAGGGCTAACTAGGCATGATGGTAATAAGGTTTTATATTAATAAATCATGGTTGGAATGCAACTGTATAATAAGGTCTGTTGGGTAAAAGGATTTTGTATGGTAATGATGACTTTTTAGTATCTAAGGTTATGGTTGCTACTATTTGATAAGTAGTGTGATTTTATGATAAATTTTATGAGGAGTTGGGATGTTGCTCTAATAGAATTGAAAAGAGCTAAAGTCATAATAACAAAAATAGTGGGATGTTGTTTAGCTTTTAGAAAGAAGTGGGACCACAAATATTTTCTCTTATTACAAGGGCTAAAGAGGTATCTTAAAAGGGATTGAGAATTGGATTCAGAGATGCGTGGTTCAACCCATTTTGCCTTGGTTATGGTCATAGTTTTCACGAGTTCATCATATTGTTGGATAAGATTCGAGCAAGAAGTTCTCATACGTTCAACTCGAGTGTGATGATAAGTTTATTTCGTGATTTTAAGTTTGGTAATGAGTATGATTGAATTTTTAGCGAAAGATATGATAAGATCAATGGAGAGACAATCAATTATGAGCTAATGGTAAGGAATAAAGGGATTGAGTTACACAGTTGGATTCAAAATTCAAGTTTTTCATGGTGAGTTTAGGTTTGTGGTTGTGTGATTTGTCAAGGTATGAATTGGTAAGCTGATAATGATCAATCACATTGGGTATGAAGCATTGGGAAGACTTTAAAAATAATAATTTGAGTAGTAAATTGGTTACTTTTGATTGTTATACCAAAGGAATGGTTTTAGTTAAAGTTTTTATTTAGAGGATAAGGTAAAACTGTCATGGGATGTTGGACAAAGAATAAGATTTGTAAGTGAGTTAGCAAAAATAAATAAATAAATAAATAAATAAAAGAACAAAATTTTGATGTATTGAAGAGTTCAAGGTATTATAAATTTCGTTCATGGGAAAAATTAAAGAAAAGTGAAGGAATAAGACTCTCGTATAAGCCTTGGTTTGTAGTTGAAGAATTTATTGATTTTTTTTATCTATGAGTTTAGATATGATTGTGAGATATGAAAAAGTACAGACTTACTAGGAATTATCATCACTTTTTCTAAAGATTGAGTTTTGTTTGGGTGACAAGTAATGATGTGGGAAGATTATATGTGGTTATGTCGAGCTAGATTGTTCCAATTATGATACGTAACTTATTAATGTTCAATGGTGTTTGACCTACAATTTTACATGATTAACGAGGATTTCAAGAAAATTGAAACTACTTTTTGATGAGAAACTACTTTTACATTTTAAAATAGTGTTACCAGCCTTGAGTGGATATTTATCTATCATAAATTACTTATTTAGAAAGAGAAAGCACCATAGTTTGAAAGTTTTGGAGGCGAGAAAGTGGTTATTAAGAAGATTTCGATACTAGTGACATTGTGAAAGTAAGATAAATAGTTAGTGTGGTTATGATATTTGTTAGTATTACGAGTGTTGGCTTTGGTGGAGTGCTATGAGAAGTATGTGGGATTTGGTAAATTGAGTATGTGTAAAATGGTAATAGAGATCAGACTAGTTGATTTTGGGTGGCTAAAAAAAATTAAAATTGAGGGATGTAGTCAAATGAATGAGAATATTGATATGGGCATTATGGAGAAAGTATCTAGTGTTATTCGACCTTGATTTCGTATATTCTTAGGTCGACCACCTACTTCATTTTGGACATGATTTGGATTATGATTCATTGCATATGTCCACGTATTTATTTTACAGTTATGGGTGGATTCCTAGTGGTGGATCGGATGTATCAATCCTCTTATGTCTTCTTGATAGGGTAGGATCCTTGGGCAAACTTTGTCATTTCAGTTATAGATTTGGTGTTGTTTGCGATAATTTAAGTATAGCAGTAGTTCTACGCTCACAACATTGCTTATGAGAACTTATATATAAGAGCTATAAAGAGTAGAGGTTCTGCATTTTAAAGTATATCGCTTGTTGGGTGGTTACTTGATATTATTCTTCTTTGGGTTGGATATGTTTGATTTTCCCTTAATGAGTACATGATGTCTACGAGTTTGAATTTTTATAACTTAAGCTTGTGTTGTTAAAAAAAAAATCTTGATAAGATCTATAATAATGATCATAATGAGTGTGTGATAATTGACTAAAGTTTACTTCTAATTGTAGCCGATATTGATTCACAATTTTATCATGGTCATGTCAGAAAAGAGTCATCTTGATAATTGTGTTATGGTTTGGTGGGTTTAGATTTAGGTTGAATTCATGGGTTAGTCTTTGATTAGTAACCACTCCAGATTAAAAGATTTTCTTAATTTAGGATTAAAAAAAAATCAGTTCTTGATAGGTGATCTTGATGGAATGGTCCTAAGTATGAGTTCACTTGAAGAGAGGAAGCACGACTTTTTGAAAGTCACACCTTAGGCTGTTGGTATCCCGTAGTATTTGACTTTCTTTTACTTTATGTTCGAGGACGAACATGATTTTTAGTGGTGAATAATGTAATGACCCAAAAAAATGATTTTCAAACTTTTTTAAATATTCGTTTAACTTGAATTAATTAATGGATGAATGATTATAGATAAATAATTAAATCAATAGTTAATGGGCTAAAGTAATAATTTATTTAAGACCTTATACCCTTTAACCTATATTTAATAAAATAAGTGGGTAATATCCATCACTTAAAAATAAATCATTCAGAAAAAAAAGGGAAAAGAAGAAAAGGGCGATGGCTTGAGGCGGCCGAATGCGAGAATTGGAAAACTGCGCAATCAGGTAATGCCAAATCTTTGTTTTTCTATAGTTGAATTGGAAGGGAATAGAACGTGTACTATAGTTGTAAATAGGGGTTACTATGTTCGACTCGTACACTCAAAACAACTCCATGCTGCAACTTTCAAGGATTTTCTCCAACAGCTTCAGGTGAGTCACTTTGAATGTAGTATTCCCAACATTATAGTTGTTATATTAAAAAAAAGGGTAGTGGAGTTTCTCATAATTGCAAGTAAATTTGATTAAAATGGTTGTATTAGTTAGAATTAATAAAATAAATTGATACAATAGATTTTATAATAAAATAATAAGAATCGATACAGTAGTTTTTATGATAAAGTATAATATAATGTTATTTAGTCATTGTGTAATAATGATATAGTGTTGATTTGTGATTATAAAACAGTTTGACAACTAACATTTTTGTTTCTACTTAATTGTGTGTCAAATTTCGTGTGCAGATCTCCCTTATAATTATCAACTATTTTCCTCGTGGGAACGATCCCAACCTCATTAGTTGGGTTCTTTACTTGATACGACCGCTTTACTTCTTATTTGAGATATAAGTTTGAGCGTATCACCTTTCTTCCTCAGACTGATGGGCAGGCAGAGCGCACCATTTAGACGTTGGAGGACATGTTGAGGGCGTGTGTAATTGACTTCAGAGATAGCTGGGATGACCATCTGCCTTTGATAGATTTCTCGTATAATAATAGCGATCACTCCAGCATTGGGATGGCACCGTTTGAGGCAATGTATGGTAGGAGGTGTAGATCTCCAGTTGGGTGGTTCGTGGTTGGAGAGTCATCCATTTTGGGTCCAATGATCATTCATGAGGCCTTAGAGAAGGTCAGAGTGATTAGGGACAGGTTGGCTACTTCTTACAGCCTGCAGAAGTCATATGCAGACAACATAAAGCGGCCCTGACAATTTGATGTTTGTGATCAGGTTTACTTGAAGATATCACATATGAAAGGGGTGATAAGATTTGGTAGAAAAGGGAAGCTGAGTCCGAGGTATGTTGGGCCATATGAGATCCTACAACGTGCGGGTGAGGTGGACTATGAGTTAGCATTGCCTGCGGAGCTAGCTTCTGTCCATCCAGTCTTTCATGTCTCTATGTTAAAGAAGTGCTCAAGTGATCCAGCATCGACTCTACATGTGGAAGGTTTGGGGGTTGATGAAGACTTGTCTTATGAGGAGGTACCTGTTGAGATCTTAGACAGACATGCCAAGTGGCTGAGGAACAAAGAGATTACCACAATGAAGGTATTGTGGAGAAATCATCTTGTTGAGGGTGCTACGTGGGAGGCTGAGGCCGACATGAGATCCCGCTACCCTCATCTTTTCAACTCATGAGGTTAGACTTCCTACTCTTAAGTCTACGTTTCCTTATCTCTCCGATTTGTTGCTATTGCTTGACTGCGCATAGTGATTATGTTATGATCTGATTGGCATTAGGATGTGTAGTGGTAGTGCTAGTGTCATTCGGGGATGAATGTTCCTAGGGGGGGGGGTGTGATAATGTAACAACCCTAAAAAATGAATAAGATAAATGCTTAAGGTGTCAAGAATGCTTGCGATTAGACCCAGGGTTCACACGGATTGACACACAGAACTAGACCTCAGAACCCTTACTAAGGCCAAGCCAACTAACTTGGGGAGTTATTTGAGCTTGGAAAGGTTGGAACCAACCATGCAGGGCTCTCGAAAATGAAGATTTAATCGAAAGAGTCTTTACCGGACTTAAAAGAGGAAATTTTATGTTTTGAGAGTCCAGGGGTAAAATGGTCTTTTCCAGGACAATGGTAATATCGTAATTACCCTAAGGATCAGGTTGACCCAAAATGGTCCATTTCGCAAGGGTCACTCCACCCGAGTTTGGCCCCAATGGAAGCAGCGTATTGATGATTTAATTATGTTTTATAATCTGATTTTTAAGGGCATAATGTTCCTTTAACTAAGATAATTAAATCAGGTTTTTATTTAAATTAATAAGGAGTCCTAGTTTGACTAATTCCCAAACTAAAACTCCTAATATTAGACTACTCTCTCACGATCTCTCTCTCACGTTTCATCATCTCTCTCATGTTGGTTTCTGCCAAAACAAATTAAAGAACAGAAATAATATTAAGATTTCTTCACACTTGAAGAACTCACATGAAATTTTTAGAAACAAAAACAATAAGGCAAAGAGCAGTTGTCAGTCGAGTGGTGTGGACGTTGAGGAAGCTTGGACTGATTTTGGAGAGGGTTTTGGGCAGCAACTTCAATGTTTGAACAATCAAATAAGGTATGGATTCCTTTCCTCTTGGTCCCTTTACCAAGAGACCCCCTAAGATTCAGTCATTCAGTCTGAAAACTAGGATTGTTTTTCCCGTTGCATGTCCCTGTCACTAGCTCCCAATGATTCATAGGTTGGGTATGTTTGCTGGTAGATTTAGGTATGTGTGATGTTTTTTTGTTGAATGTGAATATGTTTATGTACGTCAAATCATGAAAATGACAATCAATCTATGTTCGAAGTTATGTGCAAGTGTTTGCAAGTATGTGACTTTGGCAAGGGTCTCGTCTTGATGCTCAAAATTTGATAAAGTTGTAGTTGTTGTTTTATGTGCATAAATCCATGAAAAATCACGATGTTCATTTAACGAAATGTGGATGATTTAGTGACAATCTTTTATCCAAATAAACTCATGAAAGATGCGCCTCAAGATGTGTTAAAATGGTATATGAATACGCCCTAAACACTAACATGAAAAGGTTGCTGAAAGGAAGCTAAAAATAATGAATAAATTTCCGGCTTGGTGTACCTTAATTTCGTTCAAAAAGAAGGTTGGAATCTATAAATTTAATACATTTTAAAGAGGTGAGGCCACTAGGATTCGAACCTGTGACCTCACCCTATGACTGCTGAAATTCGCAAAAAAAAAATGAAAAAGAAAAGAGGGTTGGGGGAAATCGAAACTGGGCCTGCTGGTTTAGGAAGAAGACAACAAGAATTAAAATAAATAAATGGGAGGAGTAGGAATCGAACCCACGACCTCCAGGAAGCGAGTAAAGAAGGGAAATTAAAGAAAAGAGAACGGGAGGTGTGGGAATCGAACCCACAACCTCAAGGCTGGAAAGGAGAAGGCGAAATTAATTAAAGAAATAAAGTGAGGCTGTGGGGGTACGATCCCACAACCTCACTGCCGCACGTCTAACTTAGTGAATTTTTAATTAAAAATAAATATAGGAGGTTGTAGGGGTTCGAACCCACAACCTCACAGCCCCTAGCAAAATTAAAATTTAAATAAGGAGGCTGTGGGGGTTCGAACCCACAACCTCCCAATTCCCAGCGAAAATTAAGAATAAATAAAAGAGGTTGTGGGGGTTTGATCCCACAACCTCTTGGTTTAGGCAAAATTGGGCAACAAAATGATAATGAAAAATAAAAAGGGGTTGTGGGGGTTTGAACCCACAACCCTTCGGCCAACCTAAGAGGAAAACCAAGTAGAAAATTAAAGATACAATGTTAATGATGGGGTTCAATCTAGAGTCCCAATATCATAAAGATTAAAAATAAAATCAATGAAAAATGTAAATGTTAACCATGTGATTCGAACTTGGGTTTCCTTTCCCAAACTTCCATATTGATACATAAGTCATATGTGAACAAATATCCAAAAATAATGCCACCTACTTAGATCGAAATCAAGATCTTGGCATATATACAAGATACATAAGTGCTGTACTACATAATCTTAGGAATGTATGAATCACTTAACGAACTATGAATGAAGCCCCATGGCTTGTGTGTATAGACTCATAAGTCTAGCATACGTTCAAAAGTAAGTGAACCTAAGATGTATGTAATGAAATAGTGAACCCTAGAAGGGTTAAGTATAAGTGTAAGATACACTAAATGGCCAAGTGCATTAGCATTAGATGAGATGAACAATGAAATGAGGAAATGAACAATGAAATGATGAAACCCTAGATAAGTAAGGGTGTGAGACACACTGAATGGCCAAGCGCATTGGCATATGATGAAATGAACATTCCGTAATAAGAGGTGAGTAACTATGAAAATCAAAGGTGCTAATGATAATGAATGTGGTGACAACATGATATGAGGCTAATGTAAATGATGAGAGCAATCTCAAATGAGCCTAAGTAAATGTTACCAAAACGTACTAACCTATGAGAGTGTAAGATAATGAAGAAACCAGTCTCTATGAACACTCTAATGAAAGCATTGAGCTTAACACACTTAATATTAATGATGAGATGAGAAATCATCTAATGAGATGTGATGTCCTCATACTAGAATCAAACTTCCATGACGTATGAGATGAATGTAATGGAACTTTATACTGTGCACCGATAGGCTAGCTATGAGCGGTGATGCCTTCTTTCGGGAAGGGCGAAGGTTCACGTAACTCTCATGAGATGAGACTGTCCGTCTTGCCGGGTATGGGTCTCTTTATATCTCTTAGTCTTCGAACCTTTACAACTAATATAGGGATCTGGCGGGGTTAAATTCTCATGTATGCTAGCATGTTATAGGTCACTTTTGTCGGTGATTCCACCTCTTTTCGGTGTGGGGGAAGACACTAGATTACATGATGCTCACATGATCTATGTCGGTTAAAGTTAAAGTTCCCAATGAATGAATGAGGCCAGCCTCAAATGATGCACATAATGAAATGAATGATACCAAAGGTGTTAGGATAGGATGATCAAAAGGTGAGTTAGATTCAAGTAATGACATTAGGTCATTCTTGCTCATTGCACAACGAATCTAATGAAAGTCTTAAAATACATCCTAGGTATATATGGTGTTTACACTAGCCTATGAATGAAATGAAATGGAGTACGTATGAATGAACAAAGCAGACTTTGTGTTTGCTAATGAAGACTCCCTAGTTGAGGCCCCATCTGTTGAGCCCTTATTTCTAGGATGTCTTGATGTTAAGTCCATGATTCCAAGTCTCATGTCATATGAATGAATGATATTAAAGAAGTTATGTGCTACATGCAAAATGTGTTGTATGCTATATGATATGTGCTATATGTAAATGTTATGTGTTGTGTGCAAATGTGAAAAGTATGATGATGTATGTTATTCATATGGCATAGCTTTCGTATTCCAAATCTAGAAAGCTCACTAACTTTCCTAATTCAAATTTGGAAAGCTCATTGACTTTTCTAATCCAAATTTGGAAACTTTCCTAATCTCAATTTGGCAAGTCTACTGACTTGACTTCAAAAAATCATGTTGTTAGGAAAGAGATATTCTTTCTCATGCATGTCCTTGGTGTGTGCTTGCATATACCCATACTTAGTACAAGTGTGTACTAACCCTATACAAACTCTACTTTTTTTGGTGCAGGAATAGGTGGACGATAGAGCTATAGGATCATCGCTGCAGTTATCCGGACGTTCTGCATTCATCCGGTTTTGATAGGTCTTCATGCTTTTGAGGATGCTGATGTTTTATATTCTAGCTTAGTTTTAGAGTTGAGCTAGTGGAGCATGTTCTACTAGCGTTTCTTTCTTGTTTTTATTCAGACTACGTATCGGTGCCATTTTGGCAATTATACACTCAATAAGAATTGAACTATTTCATTCAGTTGCTTATCTCTTAATGTTAGATGGTTGATGGCGACAATTACATATTAATGAGAATGTTATTATAAGTATGTTAAGAAACAAAAAAGTTTCAAATTTTCTGCCAAAATTAACTTATGTAAGTAAGAATGACGTAAGTAGGCTTGTCTGCAACCTCTGAGAGGTCAACGACATCGATCTCTTCTAGGGTCTAGATTCCACTCGTGACATTTGTATTACCGTCTAGTTAGGGTGACTGATATAGATTTTGGGACGCCTACTCTTGAGTCGGTCCCCATTATTAATGAGTTTCCAGTTGATTTACCTAATACTCCTACCAAAAGGGAAATAAACTTCAGTATTTATCTTCTCCCAGATGCACAACCTATCTCTAACCCTCCTTATCGTATGTCCCCAATAGAACTTAAGGAATTAAAGGAGCAATTGAAATATTTGTTAGTTAAGAGTTCATCCGACCAGGTATCTCTCCATGGGTGCCCTAGTTTTATTTGTTAGAAAGAAAGATTGTTTGTTTAATATATGTATTGACTTCCTACAATTGAACAAGGTAACCATTAAGAATAAATATCCTCTTTCTAGGATAAATGGCTTGTTTGACCAACTTCAAGGGCAAGTTGTTTTTCCAAGATTGACCTTCGGTCAGGTTATCACCAATCGAGGGTGAAGGATGATGCCATTCCAAAGATGGATTTTCGAACTCAGTATGATCATTTTTAATTTTTAGTAATTTCGTATGGTTTAACTAATGCTTTGGCGACATTTATGGATTTGATGAATATGGTTTTTAGACAATACCTTGACATGTTTGTTATTGTGTTCATTCATGACACGTTGATCTATTCGAGAAGTGAAGACGAGCATACCAATTATATGAGGATTGTGTTGCAAATTCTCAAGAACCAACAACTCTTTGTAAAGTTTAGTGCATGTGAGTTTTGGCTAAGGTCTATAGATTTTGTTGGGGATATTTTCTTCGGTAAACGTATTGGGGTAGATCCTAAGAAGAAGGATGTGGTCAAAAGTTGACCCAGACCTCTAACTCCTTTGAATATTAGGAGTTTCTTGGGTCTAGCCAATAACTATAGAAGGTTTGTTGAAGGGTTTTATTTGATTGCTTCTCCATTGAAGGCATTGACACAAAAGAAGGTTAAGTTCATATGGTCCAAAGAGTGTGAAAAGAGTTTTCAAGAATTGAAAGATAGATTTACTTCCACTCGGATGTTGGTTTTAGAAATCCTTTGGTCAAAAATAGTGGGCTATTAAATTTTTAATCAACAATCACGTAATGATACAAAATTGAATATGAAATGAGTTTTTTAATAGTATCATGAGTTTTTTCAATAATATAGGTCAATTTGCATATTGATTTTATTATCGAAGGTTGTTGTTGGCTTAATTTGGTTTTGAGTTGGGAATTTGTTTTACGGTTATCAAATTATGATTCAAGTGTTAACATATTGATATATGCAATAAAGTATTAGGTTTATTGTATTATATTAAAAATATTAGATTTATATTATTAGAGATATTGAAACTTAACTCTAGGCTTAAATTTAGGAATATGAGACTTGACATATTAGTTGACATCAAAATTTAAGAACTTGATTACAAATTTGGGTGAGCCTTAGGTCTAGTGTAGACATATAAAATATGGATATCGATGAACTTGTTTACTTTTAGAGTGTGTTTGGTACGAAGGAAAATATTTTCTGGAAAATGTTTTCCAATTTTCTCATGTTTGGTTGGGACAAAAGTCTTGGAAAATGTTTTCCAAATCAACTCATTTTCCTCAAAATTAAGGAAAATGACTTCCCTTAAAAAATTAAGGAAAACATTTTCCAAAACTTTCCTCCAACTTCAAATCACATTTTTTTTGGCCAAAACATCATTAAAATATATTTTCATTTTCAAAATTTTACTTTTCACCCGATCCCTGACGCCCAACCCCACCCCACCCACCACCGGTCAGCCCCCC
>NC_028648.1:34724233-34725108 GCF_001406875.1 Solanum pennellii | reverse complement strand
CCCCCCAAATAAATAAAAATAAAATTTGTTTCTAAAAAATATTTTCAATTTCATAATTATTTTCTAGTCTAGTAAAAATAAATGATGTTTCTCCAAAAACATTTTTCATTCATATATCAAACACTAAAATCATTTCTGGAAAATATTTTCCACTCACTAAACAATCATGAGAAAATAAGTCTAAAATCTACTTGTTTTCCAGGAAAACATTTTCCATGGAAAATATTTTCCTTCGTACCAAACACACCCATAGATATAACATATTTGATATATTGGGAAAGTTCTGAAGCTTTTCACAAAAGGGAAAGACTGAAGTCACAGAGTGATTGTTGGATTACTGATATACCGTGGTTTCCCGGTATTATTAATACTTTTTCCTTAAGTTTAGTGTGTCCAAAAGCCTTTTTGTGCTAATTTTTATATAAGTTTCTCTTTGTTTTGCAGGAAATCTGTCCAAAGATGAATGCGGAGATTTTCAGCGAAGAAATGCAGAAGAGACCACCTACGGAGCTTATGACGGTCCGTCGTGCCTGTGACGGTCCGTAGGTGGCAGCGTAGTGCAGCTGCTGAAGGAAGATGGGGAAGTCTAACCAAGTGTGGGGTTATGCAGCTTGTGATGGTCCGTCGTGTCTATGACGGTCCGTCCTGCAGGTTCGTCATGAAGTTCAGAGAAGTAATCCCAGTACCCAGATTCCAAGAGTTGAAGTGTTTTGGAACGAAGACCCTCGACGGACCGTTGTGACTATGACGGTCCGTCATACTTGCCGTCGAGGGTAATGAAGAGAGCAGCAGAAGAAATTTTACAAGTATGGGACGATGGAATCCATGACGGCCCGTCGTGACCACGACGATCCGTCGCGAGGTCCGTCGACCCA
>NC_028648.1:34681589-34716736 GCF_001406875.1 Solanum pennellii | reverse complement strand
ACTTGGGAGAATGAGGCGGATATGCAAGAAAGATATCCACATCTTTTTACAGATTCAGGTACTGTTTCTCGCCCTTGCTTTTCTTCCGGTGATCGTTCGAGGGTGAACGATGGGTAAATTGGTATCTATTGTAACAACCTGTTTAGTCGGTTCGAGCAGTAGAATTATTTTTGATAAAAACTGACTGGGTCGACGGACCACGTGACGGACCGTCATGGTCGTGACGGACCGTGATGGACTCCGTCGTCCCATACTTGTGTAATTTCTTCTGCTGCTCTCCTCATTACCCTCGACGATAAGTAGGACGAACCGTCATAGGTACGACGGTCCGTCGAGGGCCTTCGTTCCAAAACACTTCAACTCTGGGAATCGGGGTACGGGAGTATTTCTCTGAACTTCATGACGGACCTGCAGGACGGACCGTCATGGATACGACGGACCGTCACAGGGCCTTCGTTCCGAAACACTTCAACTCTGGGAATCGGGGTACGTGAGTATTTCTCTGAACTTCATGGCGGACCTGCAGGACGGACCGTCATGGATACGACGGACCGTCACAGGGTCTTCGTTCCGAAACACTTCAACTCTTGGAATCTGGGTACTGGGATCGACTCTCTGAACTTCACGACGGACCTGCAGCACGGACCGTCGTAGATAGGACGGACCGTCACAAGCTGCGTCACCCCGACTCGGTCAGACTTCCGCTAAATTTTTAAAGGGGTGTTTTGGACTATTCATAATTATTATTATGAAATTAGTGGGGTAATGTTTATAATTGAGTTAGTTGGGGGTTAAAGGAGATAACTTTAAAATAAATAGTGGGTTACTTTTATCATCTTGTATAATTGATTATATGATAATTAGGGTAAAAAGAATCTGAAAAAGAAAAATAAAAAAAGAGGAGAAGGACGGGAACGAACGAGGGGAGCGAGCGACGTAGATTGAAAAGGTCCAAAGGCCTTGGGGAGGTAGCTGCTTGATTTCGATTCTTCGGTGGAGGTAGGTTATGGTTTAATTCTATGTGATAGATAAACTCTAAATAGCAATTAATATGTATTGAATGATATTGTAAAGTCTCCTATGTACTTGGTTGTGTGGTTGTATGTTCTTGATTGTATGGTTTGTGGTTGGCCTAAAATTATGAGAATGTGAAATTCTAATCTTGAACCATCTCTATCGAAGTAATGCCTTGAATAAAGAAGGCTCGATGAAATTTATTAACGAAAGAAAAAGTGGTGATATTAAATGATAATTAACGGATTATTTGATCGGAGTGTCACGTTCCGACACAGTATTAGGGGATCGAGTGTCACGTTCCGACACGGGTTATTGGATCGGAGTGTCACGTTCCGACACGGTATTAGGGGATCGGAGTGTCACGTTCCGACACAATAACACTAAAGGCAAGAAATCTTGAATTTACTTAATGTACTCGAACTCAAAGAACCTATTTCCCAAAAGAGTATGGTGTGGAGGCATGAGTCCTCATAGGTGTGCTTGATGTTGTGATTGATGGTGTAACCAATATGGCGTTGTTGTCTATGGTTCACGTGTTTGTTGTTGCCACCTGTTAAGTATTGTAGTTGATTTTATACTATTGTTTAATATATACTGATTTCTATTTTGAGTTGGCCGATGATACCTACTCAGTACATGTTGCCTCGTACTGAGCCCTACTTGTTTTCTTCTTTGTTATCCTTTTATGAATTGCAGCAAGTGTACCATCGACTTCGACTCGCCCTCAACTCTAGCCAGTCTTCAGCACGTCAGATTTAAGGGTGAGCTATTATTCCTAGCTCAGGCTGGATTCTCTCCTTCACGTCTTGATGTCTTTGAAGTTCGGACATGGACCATCTTTTTACTTATTTTAGCTTCTTAAATACTCTTAGTCTTGGTAATTTGAGGATAGATGTTCTTGATGTGATGACTTCCAGATTTTTGGGAATAATGAGTGTTGAACTTTAGAAGTTTATTTAATTGATTACGTTAATAAGTTTTGGATTTTCCGCGTTATTTTTGCTATTCATAATTTGATATACTAGTAAATGTTGGGGTTTAGATTTGTTGGTTCGCTCACTTAGTAGAGTAAGTGTGGGTGCCACTCGCGGCTCGTTTTGGGTCGTGACATGAGAGGTGGTGAAATGATGTCATCAATCTCATCCTCCATCTCACCCAAGCTTCTTTCACACCTTTATCAACATTCTCAAAATTAGTAACATAAATTGAGAACGAAGGCAGAGACAAAAATAAGGTTTATAGCAAGGAATGAATCAACAATTGAGCCTAGGATATTTATACGGGAAAAAGAAAGTCGGTGATAAAAGAGCAGGACTTTCTTATTTGTTCTAAAAAGCATAGTGGAAGATTGAAGAAACAAGAAATTTCTTACGGCAGAGGTTGAGATAACAATGCTTACAAACTGAAATTGTATGCAGGTAAAACCATGATTATGACTTAGAAAAGTTGCACCTTACTTGAAATTACATACAAGGCTCAAAGACTAAGTGATGGCTTAAAAAGGCTAAACTCATATTTAGATCACTAAACTTGTTGGGTTTTTTCCTCAGGTAATTCAATTAAGTTATTTTTCAATTGAATCATTGAACCGCCCATAATTTATTCCTTTTGAACACCGATTGATTTTGATATGCTTTTCTATTGTAAATACTTTCAATTGTGTTCGTATTGTATAAGAAATGTAAATTATTAACACTCACAAGACAATAAGAAAGACTTATATGCTGAATGAGGGGCTATTTGTATATGGTAAAGCTAGATGAAACACATCAACAGATGCAAATGCGTAGCAAGATATGAAAGAAATAACTCTAAAATAAAGGTAAATAATGTGATTGATCTTGCCGAAGAAAGACCAAACTGAGTTTTAAAAATCAGACCAAGCTAAGGCTTAAACACTCGGATGGAGAGTCATCAAAAGAATAGTCGTTATATAACAATCCCAGAAAATATCTGGTGTTACTCTTCTTATTCTTAAATGTCATTTAATTATTCCTTTAACGTGATTTAAGAGAAAATAATTCTTGTCTATTAGATCTTTGGAATCCATCCCTATAAAAGTAGAATGTTTATGTTGTAGATTAAAAAATTCTCACAATTAAATACTTTGAAATTTTTGCTAACATATTTTTTCTATAGCACCACATAGTTGTCAGTTTTTTTATTCACCAGGCTTGTGGGGTAATCTTCATCGAAGATCACTGGAATCAGGCTGAAACATGCTATAATTAATTTTTTTAATCTTTAAATTTATTTAGTTAGTGTTATCTTATTTCTTATTTATACTTTACGTGCTCAAATTTTTTATTTCAATAATTAACTCAACTATCCCATAAAACTCACGTACAAATTTATATATATCTCATCGTAGGTTATTATTTCCACAAGGGCCTATAATTGTGTAAATTAGGTATATAGCATTTTATATAGTAATATTCTCAAGTTATAGCATTAGAGTCTGAATTTCAATTATAACATTTAATATCTCAATCTATAGCATTCTATTAATAAATATAATGTTAATTATAATTTATTAAAAAGAATTGTTATTAACAATTAATAAAAAAATAAAAATAAACTAACAATGGATAATTAATATACCTAATTAACACACAAACAAACTAATAATGAAATTATTAATTACATTAAATGTAGTTAGTACGTTTTGAAACTGTACACTAGCATGTTTTAAGGGATTTTAATTAAAAATTAATATTAGATTAACACGTTTTTAGGGATACCAAAAAAATTTAGATTAGCATCATTGCCTTGAGTATCTCTAGTTAGTTTAAATGATATTAGTTTTCTTGATTTAATTCCTTAAAAAACTATACCAAATTTTAACGATTATTTTCAAATTTGCAGATTATTTTCAGATTGGCATTTGGAAACCTATTTGCATCATTGTTACAATTCATCTTTTTTTAAAATTTTCACGATTATTTTCAGATTGGCATCAACGTAGAAGTCATTTTCCCCCAAAATTTCACGATTATTTTCATATCTGCATATTTCAGTTCGTTTTTTTAGTAACCTGATAAATTTTGGCGTTTGTAATAATTTGATTTGATCTGATGGAGAACATTATGTCAATATTAATTAAACATGGTGGAAATTGAAATTATCATGTTAGTTTTAATTATGATTTGTTTCTTTTAATTATGAATTGTTGATTTTAATTAATTTGATGTTTTTTTTACATGTAAAACAGTGTTCGATTTTTTTAATAACTGTATTATCTGAAAACAGTTTGTATATTTCTTTTTTTTTAATGAAATAGTTATGTTACGTATATCGTGTTTGAAGTCTGAAGTTTGTATTATTAGTGTATGAAAAGTATACGTGTATCAATTGTTTATGAAAGTCCTTTTAAAAAAAAAAGAATATTCTAGTTTCTATTGAAATTAAAATATATGTTTTTGTATTATTTTTGTATTGAAATTATATTGTGTTTGTTTAATTGGAGTAGTTTGTAGGACAATGAATGATATATTAAATGTGTATGAAGTATGTATTAATTATATGAACTGATTATAAACGGTCATCTTCTTCCCAAAAGTTTTCCAATTTAAACTTGTGGTAAAAATTTGACTTGGGGACTTTGTCAAAGTCTCCGAAATTTTCTGCAATTAATCTATTTGGAACAGATGGATCAGAAACAAAATCAGAAATTGGTCCAGATTTTAGACCGATTACAACGACCAACTCTTTTAAGTCAAAATGTAACTCTGTACCATTTACATTGATAATGAACATGTCATCCCTGCCAGTTTCAGATTCAAGAAGGAAAGTATGACGCAACAATTGACATCGAATTTTTATGTTATGTAAATCATAAAAAAATTCAAATGGGATTTCTTGTAAAAATTGCTGAAACTTATCTTGACCGAGGAAGGTCAACAAATCAGCGAACACAATCATGTTGATACAGAAAGATAAATGTGTTTGAACCTTCTTCTCCTATAAAATTTGTAAAACTAAATTATTACTTTTTATATACTATCAAATTTCATAGAAAGAATCATATATACAATGCTATATTAAATTGACATTCAATTAATTTATACACAAATCATACAAATTATATACAAAATTCATACAATATTAATACAAATTCGATGGACATTTAATTCAATTCATACAGAAATCATACAAACTATATGCCTCAGTTCATACACAATTCAAACAATATTAATACATATTCAATTTTAAAAAATAATTAATATGTGACTTTTAAACTACAAACTAATCTCATTTAGTATGAATACGTCAATTCATACATCATAATCAAAAAATAAAATATACAGTTGCAATATTTATTATAATAGTCAAAATTATAGGATACACAACATTAATACATCATTCATACACATATTTTACTGGACAATAATATCATTTTATACATATAGGATACAAAGGTAATATATAATGCATAAACTCCTGTATTGATAATGACCAATTATTTCATACACAAAATCATACAAAATTAATACATTTATTCTGTATCAAATCATATACTATATATTCAAATTATATCATTTACAAAACATACAACACTAAATCACAATATTCATATATAATTATAATATAAAATACTAAAAACTCAACTCATACATATATCATACAAATTTCATGTAGTATATTATTGACAAATAAAAACAAAAATTAAATACACTAACACAACACGTTGTAATCCAAATTTGAAATAATCTTTTTACTGATTTTATCAACTTTTTTTGGGTTTATTTGTAGCTTGTGTCTCTGATGCTTTTTTTGAAAACTTTTTTGTTGATCGATCAATTTCAATGCCTTTTATTTTTTTTGATTTTGTATTTTTTTAATCCTCAGCAAAGTCAGAATTGGATTCTGATGATGTTCTAATTTCTTTTCCTTTCCTCTTCTTGCCTCTTTCCTTTGCCTCTTTGATTTTGTTTTTTTCCATCTTCGAATTAACTGAACTACACTTCTCTTTTTCCTTTGATTTCTGCAGTTGAGTTTGTGACAATATATCGAATGAAGGAACATGAAAGTCATTAGACTCATCGACCAATCTTTTACTTTTACTTGGGATTTCACTACCTTTCCTAGACATTCTATATGAATTAAATGGGGAACTGATCTGAGAAAGATGTTTGGGTTTTGGGATGAACTGATCTGAGAGGGATAATGGGGAAGATGAGTGAGGCGGGCTTTGGGTAAGAACAAAAAATCTTTGCGTGTTGAAAAGAGATGATGAGTGAGGCAGGAGTTTGGGGAAGATCAAAATATCTTTGCATGTTGGGGAGAGATGGAGTGTATTAGGGGAAGATGTTTGTGTATGTATTGGTTGAGATGGGGGTGGATAGTTATTGGGCAACCGTATAATAGGGAATTATTTAAAATAAAATCCTTATTATTTAGATTTTGTTTTTTAAAAGGTAACTATATAATGTAAAATTTAATTAGTAATGATTTATTATTTATTAAAAGCTTTAAAAGGTGATAAAGAGAAAAAAAATGAAAAAAAATCATGTTTTAATTTGATTTAAACTAATTTGAGCATTTTAAGGAAACTGAATAATTTAAATCCTTTTTGAATTTCTTAATATGTGCTAATTTGTTTTATAAAAGAGTTTTCCTTATTATTGTGAGAAGTTTTAGTTTCTCACTAGTTTTCATACCTATGTGATGAATGAAAGCTAAGAGACTTGTACAAGACCTCCAAGAGGTCAAGTACGTTGTGTGACACCTAGGGGGTACTCTAGGGTTGTTTCACAAATTGACACATACCTATTTTATCTGCTCATAGTAATAACAATACATGTGACATACAGAAAGCTAATGAGGACAAAAATGATATTCAAGCTATTGTATTTTAATATGCTAGATATTTTTCATGTTATACTTAAAATACCCATGAATTATGATAGATACAATTTTCTAGGCAATCATTGAGGGAGGGAAATTGTGTAATCTTAATCATCCCTAAGTCTAACCTTTTTTTTTTTTTGAAAATGTTCTCTACTCAATCTTTGGTAAAAATATCAGTTAGTTGTTCCTTAATGGAACAAAACATAATTGATAAGTGACCTTTCTCTATATTATATCTTTAAAAATGGTGTCTTATATCAATGTATTTTGTACACTTATGTTGCACATGATATTTTGCTATGTTAATAGCGGTAGTATTATCACACAAGATAGGAACCCTATCAACATCCATACAAAAATCAAGTATTTTTTGTTAAATTCAAAGCAATTGTGCACGATAAGATCCAATATCCACTTATTCAGCCTCAGCAGATGATAAGGCAACAGAGATTTATTTCTTGGTGGACCAGGATATCAAACATATTCTAAGGATGTGGGCCATACTTGTGGTGCTCTTCCTGTAAACCAGGTATCCAGCATAATCAGCATCAGCATAACCAACCTGGTTGAAATTGCTTCCTTTTGAGTACCCGAGTCCCAAATTAGTAGTTCCTTTGAGATAGCTAAGAATTATTTTATCAAATTTAAGATGAGATTCTTTGAGGTTTGCTTGAAACCTAGCACAAAGTTCATAACTAAACACGATATAAGGTCTACTTGCAGTAAGATACAAGAGAGACCCAATCATTCCTCTGAACAGCTTTTGATCAACAAATGCACCTGTTTTATCCATATCTAGCTAAGTGGATGTATCAATAGGAGTATCAATTTCCTTTGCATCATTCATGTTAAATCTTTTAAGCATTTCCTTTACATATTTCTGTTGATGAATCAAGGTACCTGTGGGAGTTTGTTTGATTTGTAATCCAAGAAAAAAACTTAGCTCCCCTATCATACTCATTTAAAATTCTCCACTCATAATTTCAACAAACTTTTTAGTAATCAGGCTATTTGTAGATTCAAAAATTATGTCATCCACATATACCTGCACAATCAACAAATCTTTTCTATTTGTTCTTTTTTAAAAAAGTATTGTTTTCTTTACCTCTTGAGTGTCCATGATCTAAGAAAAACTTACATAACCTTTCATACCATGATCTTGGATCTTGCTTCAACCCATGCAGAGCTTTATTCAGTTTGTAAACATGATTAGGAAACTCAGGATGTTCGAACCCAGGAGGATGCTTAACATATACTTATTCTTTCAAGTATCCGTTCAAGAATGCACTCTTTACATCCATTTGATAGAGAGTGAACTCTTTAAATACAGCAAAAGCGATGAGTAATCAAATGGATTCAAGTATCACTACAGAAGCAAAGATCTCATCATATTCACTTCCTTCTTCCTGATTATACCTTTGAACCACAAGCCTGTCCTTGTTTCTTTTGACTGTTCCATTCTCATCGAGCTTGATCATGTACACCTATTTTGTTCCAATTATTGTTCTCCCTTAAGTTGGTGGAACAAGATACCATACCTTACTTATTTCAAATTGGTTAAGCTCTTCCTGCATTGCTTGAATTCAATCCTCATCAAGAAGGGCTTCCTTCACCTATTGGGGTTCAACCATGGACACAAATGCTTGAAAAACACAGAGGTTCTTTATGTATGACCGAGTTGTGATTCCAGAGGTTAGGTCGTTAAGAACATTATCAATGATGCAACATGCAATCTTCATGAAAGCTCCAGTTATTTCCTGCACATATCTATGAATTCCGATAAAAGCAATTTATTAATAAAACTGGTTTTAATGATCTTTATTTGGGATATTTTTTGAAAGATCTTACTTCTCTATATTACTAATCAATATCAAACAAATACGACAAAATTATTTGAGTCGACTATATGAATGATTTATGTCCTTTTTGTTTAAATACAATCTACTCCATTCCAGTCTCCTTTGTTTAGCTTGTAATTTGCAGAAAGCCCTACCTGTTGTGGGAAGTCACCAACTTCCAGCTGAGAATTAATCAACAGCCTTGCCGCATGGTGGAGGGGCCTTGGATCTCTATTAACCTGTCCAAATACAAAAGTTTGTGGAATAAATTACAGCATTTACTAATGGAAAACAAAAGGAATATAATTAACCTGGCGAGAGTGAATCAATGCCCATGCAGTTTGTACAAGATTTGAGTGATCTGTCTCAACCTCTCGGTATACCTATTTGATAAAATACAAACCCGAGTCATAGTTAACTTTTATCTTTATACTTGAATTATTCAGTATTACAATGAAACGGTTCCAAATGGAGTAGGATGGATGCATGACCACAATACAAATAACCTATGTTGCTCAGACTCGCCAAAATTGTTGCTGCACCCATGTCGTATGGTCCAAAAATACACAACTTTTGTAGGATCTGACACACACCAAGTGACATTCTGAGCAACATAGCATAAACCAACCTCAACACTGCATAAACTGAGACATAGGTGTTGTTATTCTTGTTTTTCATAGCTTTTTGGCTCTTACATTACCTTGTCTGGACAAGAATGGTAGCTTTCTCCCCAACCGCCATCAGACCTTTGTGTTCGTAACAGAAATTCAACGCCTTTACGAACAGCTGCAGAGTTGTGATAACTCTTACCTGCTACAGCAAGCCCTCCAAGAGCAAACCAGGAGGCACAAGTGAAGCACACACCCCAGCAACCATACCTGTATGTTGACACAATTAATCATTTCATATGTATCGATACAGAAGAAAGTTCAAGGGCTCACAAGAGAAACATCATATACCATGAACCATCAAGTTTCTGTACATCTTCAAAATATTTAACAGCATTATTAATGAAATTGTCAATCTCTGTGGTTCGGTGTCCAGGGTATAGCTTTTTAAACCAAACAAGTGCTTGATTGATGAACCAGTGCACTCAACATACCTTGATTGACATGTAAACAGTGATCTAAAATGGAGACTAGCAATGGGAAAAAAGCTAAAGGGAAAGAGAGAAGCTAGAGACATCTTACTCATGCTCAATGACAATGTCCACAAAAAATTCAGTAGGATTGAGCAACTGTCAATGAATAAAACAGCACAAGAAAGTTAAATATTCAGGTTCTGGATAACTGTAGAAGAAGTTGAAGTTCGTAACAACTTTAAATGAAGTACTTAGATAAAATTCCTAGTTTCCTACATCGTGAATCTCAATCTCAAACTCATACAATTATTTTACTTACCTCCAAATACTCTGAGGCTCCTGCAGGCTCCCATGCTGCTAAACCCCCATTTTTGCTCTGTAGTTTATTTCAAATGAATCTCAATATTACTAGAAATGAGCCAAATCACGAATGACTAAATTCAGAAAAGATGAATTTAAGGTAGCCATGTCTTAAAGGTTTCGCTTGGAATTGTTTTACAATCAACAGACAACTTCAGATTAAATGACCAATAATTTGACACATTTCTCAGTTTTTACCTGTAAGGAAAGAATAACATCACTGAGTCATACAGTCGTGAAGGTTTGATCGCCTCACCAATTAATTCGGAAGGCATTGTAGAGAACAAAAGGCAGCACTAGAAAAACAATATTAAGAAGATATTAGGCAATCTACTAGCATTATCATCTTATTATTTTTCAGTAATTACAAGAAGTTGGAATCTTATTTCATTGAATGATTAGATACCTTTAATGCTTCGGCAGTGGAATCAAATACTTGCACATCCATGATCTTGATCCGAAACAGTCCATGATCCTTTTGAGATATGCCAATACATCCCTTTAAAATCACCAGAAGGATTGTCCTTCACCTACTAAGAACTCATTTACATTAATAAGGTTCATATTTTGAGAGATTTACTGTGCCCATGAATCATGATTTAAATTCAACCTGAGATTCTTTTATGAATTCATGTCCTTTTCTAAGAGTATATAATATCTCATCATTCATCTCACTGGCCAATAATACTTGAATTGCAAAATTAGATCCCATACTTGACTACTGAAAATCTGCAATTCAGTGACAAAACACTCAATAAGTTCAGTAAAAAATTGTTTGCATCACTTCAAAATAGGAGAAGAGGCTAGTTCTTTTTATTTTACAAACACAATCCTATTTCTTAACTCATTGTGGCTGGTGAAATAGTATGATTTCCTTGCTTACAAAACCAATTTGAAACAACCAACCTGCATTTTCATTTCATCTTCAGCTACCCATAAATATTCTGGAATTTGAGCAAGATGTTTTTTGAAATAACCGCCATTTGGATCCTCAACCCAACAAGCAAGCATACACAATACGTACACCATCCATATGTTACATAAGTGTCAAATGATTGAAGTCGTTAAGAAAATGCAGGTATTATGTAATCTGTACAAAATGAATATGTTGCCATACTTTATTAACACATCCAATGGTGATGTATCGGCTATTCTCATCTTCATAATGTATATGTTTCATGGAAACCTCAAGAGCTTTATTTCTTAGCTTGTTGAAAGGCCAACGAGTCAATAGAGGCTCCACACACATGTAGAGACTGTCCCACATCAAATCTTGAACCCATGGATGAGGGTAATAAAGATCCTCCTGCAGCAACAAGCTTGTTTTTGAGGATTGGTAGAAATTATGCTAACTTCAACAATGAGGACTCATTTGGTCTGTAGGCAATGTTTTAGAAAGGTAAATACTATCAAATATTATGTCGAGATATTTTCTAATCTCGTTAATCAAACGACCTTTGATAGTCGTACCTTTGCACATAGATGGCGTACTTCTTTCCAGTTAATTTCGTTGTATGATCATATAACTCTTCCCTCAATTGTAAAATGAGAGGTGTGATTGGACCAACAAATCTCTTCCCGTAGAGATAAAACATTGGCATGTAGACCATTCGACTGTAACACCACATTTTTGCTGCATTTAAATTAAGAGTCAAAACACTTTGAAGATCAATATATCGACACCAACAGAGAAGGCATCAACTAGAAAACACTCCACAGAAAATCCCCAAAATAAATATCTACAACGAAATGAACCGACTATTTAGAATGCATATGTATGCGCAATAAAATAAAGATCAACCTGGATGCATGGGAAGAAAAGATGGAAGAATCCAAAACTCAGGAGGCATTGGATTGGTTCCTAACCACTCAAGCTCCTAGAATCTGAATGAGAAGAAAGAGGACTTATCAACAAGAAGAATGCATTCACATGACACTACAAGATTTCGTACTTGACAATGGAGAATGATACAATTTAACAAGTTCCTTTTATATTACTAACCATAAGAAAGAACTTTTGCAAAATCAGGTCACCTAAATGATAACTTCAATTAACCGTCCACAATAAGTGAAGAGGCATGTATGTAGTATATAACCAATAAGTTCAACATCAGTGTATATAAATCTAATCCTACTATAATATACATTCTTCTAAAAAGTTATAAGGTTATAAATCATACCGAGAGCCATGTTCCCCAAAGAAGGAATTGCAGTGACACTACCATGATCAAGAATCCATTTCCTTGCTCTAGCACACACATTATTTCACCACCATCTGGTTCTTCTCCAAGGATCCTCATGCATATGTAACTCAGTGATGTACTGAACATTGTACTGTGACCTTCAATGTGCAAACCCCATCCCCCATCTTCATTCTGAAACGTCATCAACAATTTAGAAATGATTTAACTTCATAATGCTGACAGTGTACACCAGTAGAGGAGCCACCTTATGCTAAGGGGTGTCATTCACACTCCTTCCTGGGAAATTACATTGTTTAGTAAGTTAACATGTTAGTTTTGTGTGTCTATGCTATGGGGGAATTTGACCATGAAAATTGTGGGTATATTAAAAAAAGTAGTTTTTGTTTTGAAGTGTTACAAAATATATGTATACGTGTTTCTTATTATTTTACTAAGATATAGATAGATAGCAGATCCTTAGGATTTCCTCTTTATTTTTTTCTTTAGTTATTCATGTTTACCTATTGAATAATATACAAGTTATTCTCTCCAATTCCTTGCACAAAGTGAAAAATGATATCTGAAAATTAGAGTTCTATTTGGCTATAAATACTGTGAGAAATATAAGAAAAAACTTATTAAATTGGGTATCTATATTATTAAATTGAGACTTTATTTATAAACACTAAATTAGGCTCATTTTTCAACTAAGATACTACATTATAATTTTTTCCCAAGTAGGATTTTATATTCCATTCTTGTCCCTACTCCTATTCTAACATTCTCTCTCGAGTTGGTACATGCAGGTCATATGTACAGAGCTTGTTACAAATGTGATTAATACGAGGATCAGTGAGGGCCTTGGTAAATGTAAGGAATGCTTTGGATGTCTAGAGGTTGCTAGACCTTGAGGTGGTGTTGGTTTTGCACGACACTAATAGAAAAGTAAAACTATGTAAATCACATATGAGGAGTCACTGAAAAGATGCACGGGCTACGCACGCAACTCTTATATACTACCCAAAAACAGATAAAAAAGTATTCACCGAAAAGATAAATAATGTTATGTAAATTAGATAAAGAAAGTATTCATCGAAAAGATAAATAGTGCTACTAAAATTAGATATGAAAGTATTTACTGAGAAGATGCACGGTGTTACACAATCAATTATGAGAAAGTAGTCACCGGAAAGATGCACAGTGCTATGCAAATCGAAACTCAGAAGCCACCAGAAAGAAGCATGTGACTACTTTCCTTGTCCCGAATACTTCTCAAATCAATCCTTTTCAGCATTATTATCTTTTGGCCACACAGATGACATATATGAGTCATACCCCTTCGGGATCTAAGAAGTTGCCGGAAAGAAGCAAGCTGGCTACTTTTCTTGTCCTGAATGCTTCTCAAATCAATCCTTTTCAGCATGATTATTTTTTATAGCCCTCGCCGGCAGCAGAACCTTTTTTATTTTTTATCAGAATCGTAGAAGATCTAATACCATGTGAGAAATATTAAGAAATTTTTTTATTATATTGTGTATCTACATTATTATATTAAGACTAAGTATAGATACTACACTAGACTCACTTTCGAACTAGGACATTATCTTACATCACAATCATTTTCAAAGTAGGGCGTATATCCTATTCTTGTTCTAACAAATACAATTAGAGTTGGTTTTTCAATGTTTGCAAGTAATTACAAGTGGAAAAAAAAAAGTGAAACCAACTCTTTTGTGTTTTTCAAATTCCTAAAAGTAGAACTCTAGATTTTATGGGAAAATAAGCTCATAGTGCCTTTCAAGTTTTCAATTAAAAAAATAGGACAAGTGGGCCCCTTTTATTTTTCTTTGATTTTTTTATTGTTAATGTCAATAAATGGACTAAACTAAGTAACATTTTTCGTAGTTGTCTGGAAAATCACTA
This sequence comes from Solanum pennellii, assembly GCF_001406875.1. Taxonomy (NCBI): domain Eukaryota; kingdom Viridiplantae; phylum Streptophyta; class Magnoliopsida; order Solanales; family Solanaceae; genus Solanum; species Solanum pennellii. The sequence continues at coordinate 34,702,484 of NC_028648.1, read as the reverse complement.
AAGTTGTCTGGACAACTTTTTAAGTTGTTTGGACAACTATTGAAGTTGTTGAACGACTAAAGAAGTTGTCCCAATAACAATGACAGTTGTCGGACTATTAAAGAAGTTGTTCCGACAACTACAACAGACAGTTATTGGACTAAAGTGTAAAAATTAAAAGTTTGAGACTATTGTGAAAACATATTTTAACCTAATATATATTATCTGTCACTTCTACCTAATTTTTAAAACTTGAAGGATTTTTACTTAATTAACAAACTAGTTTGTCCCTTTTAATAAGCGTTCCCAAATTTTATGGTCAAACATTTTTTTAGGGAGTTCAACGGCCAAAAATAAAGAAAAAGAAAAAGGTACATCCAAAGACGCCTATATGTTGAGTATCCTTATTTTGTTTTATTTTTACTTGTGTCTAATTTTTTTATCTTTTAGTATCATAAATAAAATTTGTAACTCCACCACGAGTTGTACACTGTGTATGGTATCTTAAGATGATGACATTAAGATGCATCTATAACCAGCTAAAAAGTTTAATTTAAACACATCTCATTGTAGGTAAGTTAAATTATTCAAAAATATGCAAATTTAATTTTGATAGAATAGTATAGTCATTGTTACATTACGTCATATAACTGGTGACAATATATATAGCGAGAATTTCCTTACGATGTTCAGCTGGTAAAAATAAGATGCCCAGATATATACAAACACATAACCTGAATTTTAAGGGGAAAATAGCTTTAGCAATTTCAATTTGTTATGAGAATTTTACGTATCGAAATGAAAAAACTTACGAGAGGTGGAAGAAAGAAGAGAGGACCGGCATTTTCAGCAGGCCAATGGCCATCAGTAGCCTTTAAAGCTGAGAAGAAATTAACAGATGTGCGCAAAGCATTTGTGGCAATTTCTTCGCTAATTTCTTCACCATCTTCTAACTTTACTGCTTCAATTCTCTGTTTGAAATTCTTCTCTCCCATAAAGTGGAGAAAATTAAATGAAAGGTGTCAAATAAGTCTTGGTTTGATTTTTGGTAACAGATTAACCAAATGCTGGTCAAATCATTCTTAAAATGTAATTAAGTAAATTTGAAACCAAATTAATATTTTTAAACTTTCTAATCTTTTATACAATACAAAAAAGTATTTCACTTTTTCAACTTTTATAATTCTATCCAACCCATTCTTTAAAAAAATGAAAATAGGTATTTCTCCTCTTCTTCTCTCAATAATGTCTCTTCTCTTCTTCTTCCTCTTTAGAAAAATTGAAAATACGACTATCAAAACAAATATTCTCCCTCATTATCTTATCTTCCTTCTCATCTCCGGTCGTGACTCTCTCCTCTTTCTGAACTAAATATTGTGTTTGACTTAAAATGGGTAAGTCATTTTTTGAGAGATTTACAATTTTGATATTAAGTTTTTTCTTGGGTTAATGAAGAATAAATTGTTATATAGATGTGAAAAATGAATAATATTTTAATGATACCTATTATTTATTATTTTAGAAAGAAAATTAACAAACCCAAAAAGCCATAATTTGAGAAAATGTATATGTAATGTTAACATTCACTGAAAATACATTTTTTTGTTATTTTAGTTGTTCTTTTTGTGACCATTTTGTTCATATGATTTAAGAAATATAGTTTTATTCAGTTATCCACAAATATTTGAAGTGTAGGAGATTGAAAAAATCTATTTCTCAATCACTATCTATAATTACTGAAAGAAAAAACAATGACTACTGCTCTATATCACAGTCAAACCCAAAAGGCAAGGAGAACAATAAGGAGAACGAGAAGGACCAAGAGATGGAGAACGAGAAATTGAAAAAGAAAGAGAAAGAGAAAAAAAGTCGAAGTCGTTAATTGTGATGTGAAGCAACAATATCCATAATTGATTAGATTGATGGTTATTATACCATTGTGAATTACTTTTTCGTTGATAAGTTGTATAAAACAATTGGGAAGTGTTATTTTTTTTGTTGATAATATTAATGATTTTTTTTGTTGAAATAAATGTCAATTATGATGGAAAAGAAGAAATGTAGTGTATGTGGCAACATATATAACTTATGTTGTAATAAAACATCACAAAATTATCTACATGCACCCAACATAAAGGATATATATGGCAACGTATGTCACAAAAAGAAAATATGTGAAAACATATGTCACAGAAAGAAGATATGTGGAAACATATGTCACAAAAAGAAGATATGTGGCAACATATGCCAAAGAAAGAAGATATGTGGCAACATATGTCACAGAAAATAAGTATGTGACAACATATTGTTTTATACAAAATCGAAAAATTTTTTGTTTGTAAGATTTTCAATTTTTCCAGTCGCCACTTAAATTTTTAAAGAAAAATCAAGAAAACTATTTGTTTCCAAAAGACTTAACAGAAAAATCATTTGAAAACAATCAGAGGGGTTCGGGAATTCCTAATAACGTCTTAGGAAGGTTTTGAAAGAACCTAAGACATTCCTCTCAAATGTAGTTATACGACAACTAACTTAGTTGAAAAAATTTGCCTAATTCGAAATAATATATAGTTTTAGAGTTATGAAACAAAGTAATTAATTGTTAAAACTGATTTGTAAATTTGTTCGCTCATTTAGAATCGATTTGAAATTATTTTAAGTTGATAAAATATTTTTTGGCATTTGCGGGGGTTTGGATTTTCTATGGTTACGACTAACAACAAATAAGAACAAACAAATAAGCAAATAGGTAAAAGAGAGAGAGAGAGAGAGAGAGATTAGGTCCAAATCCGGGTTCCCTGTTCGCCTTGACTGGTATTTGGACCTATTTCTCCCTTTTGGGTTTTCGACCCATTTCTTTGTACCTGTCTTAGTCTAAACATACAATACTAAATAAAATAAGAAACAAAATAAAATAAAATAAAAACAACAAGGGCTTAGGACCGAGATACAACACATATTGCGAATAAAAGATGAACCTTCCGCCCAAGTTCTTCAATTTCTTCAATCTTCCAACTTTTTGACTTGTCCGTCGATTTTGATGGGATTGACTCGATAGAAGGGAGTTGAGCCTTCATGGCTCTCCGGAAATGCAAGGGATAAAACGAGTTCTTAACGAACTCACTGTCAATTCACATGCAAGACAAAGGGGAAATAAGGATTAATATCCCGAAGAGAGGAGAAAAATGGCTGGAACACTCTCTTCATTCAATAAAACAAAATAAATGGATAGATAAATGATTTAGACCATACTCTATACATTTGGATGAAACTAAGAGGTACCTAAAGGGGGAATCAATTACTTAAGTAATAAATACCCTCATATAATGCACACAGTAGGTAGTGAAGAACACCAAATTGTGAAACAAACTCTCTCGGGCTGAATAAGACTAAAATTGTTGATTCCTAAATAATCACCTTTGGTTTAAATTATAAACTCCTCAAGGAACCACATAGCGGCTAATCCAAATATTAGAAGCTAACTTCAAATTCCATTTTTCGCGACGATTTCGGACGAGATATGAATACAAGCCAACATTTTTAGGGAAAAGAAGATTAAAGAAACGGAAACTCAAATTAATGATAAAACTCAACTGCTCTCCATAACATGCTGCTCTAAACAAGATTCAAAACAAATTCCACGACATATGAACTTTAAAATTAACTAAAAAAAAATATTATGCCCTTATTTCGAGGAAAACAAACGACATCGTCAAACCCATATAAAGGTCAAAACAATGATCACAAATTCGTTCAGCCGTCCTAACCAATATCAAAACAACAAGCGACAAGACTATAGAGAAAGAGGTAACAAAATGCGAAAGTCAAAGGAAAAGCTAGAATTCAATGATTTAATAATTTTTCAGCCTTTAGTCAGCTAGAAATCACTCATTTTAACTTCAAACGACTAAAGCGAGTTCGTTAAAACTGGATGACTTTTCAATAGGAGAAAATCATGAATAAAGAAGAAACATAATCACTTCTATTTACAAGGAGGAAAATAGACCCACTACCCATTTCACACCTTTTAGAGGGAAATATTACCAAAAGAAACTCCGCAACGAGGTGATTGACTTAAAACATCTACAACTTAACACCTGGAAGAAGACTAACATTTAAACCATACTTCATTTTAAAAAAAGTTGGACTCCTTGAAATAACGTAAAAATTAGTGTAAGACGTGACCAAACGCAACCATGCACATGATTTAAAACTAAAAACACAAGTTGTTAACTTAAACGAAGAACCAATCCGTAGACAAAACCACGACTAATCCATAGAACCAAACAACATATATATATATATATACTTCATTTCAATAAACAAAATCGGCCAATAACGAAGAATCGTGAACAATCACAGAATGTTAATTTCCAACAATAGTAAAACAAAACTAGTAAAACCATGAAGAGAAAAGCCACCAAGAAAATAAGCAAAGTTACCTTCAAAGGGCAGCGAACTGGAGATGGTGAGCAGTGACCTCCGCCAAACCAAAGAGGCTCGAAAACAGAACAACCAAACGGAATCTTAGACTTTGACAACTTGGAGGGAAGACTGATTCCAAACAAAGATAAAATAATGGTTTCGACGAGTCCCTGCGCTCCTTATATCTTGCAACCTTACTGTTTTAGTATTCTCTTATTCTGTATCTTTTGTTCCTCCCAATATCTTATGACTAGGAAAAACGTTCGGAAAATTCCAAGCCAAAAAAATCACAGAAACTCTCCAAAAAAAATGCTCCCCAAACGAATGAAGAAGAGGGGTATTTATAGGGGGGAAAATAGGCTCCGTATCAGGGGATGGCGGGGGAATTCTCAAAAGGTTTTGGGGTAAAACGGACTTACCACTTCAAATCTGAAATTCAAAACTCCTTTTCGAGTACGGAGGACAGCTGGGTCTTGAGGCGGAATCACAGCAAATCCCGCGAAATTAGGGTGAGAGGACAAAGATGGAGGGCTTTGATTGAGAGGGCGTCCTTGATGTTTGACGTGGAGCAATATCCAAGCTTCAAAGAGGGGAAAGCGTCTTGCAGCGTTGCTGTGGCAGTACTAAAAAAAAGCGAAAATACGGAAAAGCAAACACGCCTATTCTTCCGTGTATTTTAATGGGAGAGAGTACCGCTCGGAGCTGTTATGGCTGTCGTCTAGCGAAACGTCGTTTCCTTGATGTAAACTCGCTCTCGCGCATTCTCGCGTGAAGCGCGTAGGGGTTCGAAGGACAGGCGTGAAGGAAAAGGGGTTGGGTTGGGATTGAGGAGAGAGGGCTGGGAAAAGGCTGTTGGGCTGGGATGACCAAAAGAAAATAAGGAAACGGTTTGGGCTATTTTGGAGTGGACTGACGCTGCACAATAAAGGCTGATCTAGAGATGGGAATTGAATTTGGAGAGATGGGTTAAATTTTATTTTTTAAAAATAAATTAACTAGCCCAGATGTATTAAAATATTTTGTAATTAATTAAACAAGACTCTTAATTTTAACAAAATAAAATAATCGACGTAATTAAAAATTAATTCCAAAAGATGTAAGCTATTACATAGTTAGTAAAGTATTAAATAAAATAAAATATTTGAGACGATTTGCACATACTTATAAAAATATGCATGCACACACACACACACACACACATATATATATATATACATGTGTACATGAGAGTATATTTGAATTTTGTAAAATATTAAAAAAAATAAAACGCTTGAAATTTAAGAAGCACGTGAATTAATTTATGGGGGAGGGTCAAAATTGGGTGTCAACAATTGTCCCTCATTTTTACTTGGATTGATGCACGAAATTCGAGGAGAATGAAATTGATCAAGCCAATTTTGACCGACCATAAATTCGTTTTAAAGGGAGGGATTTGGTACGGACTTTAGGAATTATGGCCGAACCCCAAAATAGCTTCCTACATATCTTAGGCTATATGAGAATTCAGGTCACTTGTAGTTCGATACGCTTGATTTACCGCATGATTTTGGAAGAATTCGAAAGTTATCTAAATACCGGTTTATGAAGGGATCAAGATGCTCTAGAATAAGATTTAAGAGCTAATTGTTGGAGTACAGCTGAGTTTTCAACACACAGCTCACTTACTCATCCTTAAACTTTAGGAATCAGGCTGTTTGTAGTTCGACTCGATCGATGAAAAGGAAATCTATTATGCTAGATAACCTTTGATTTTGGATAAGTGACAAATTAGACGAGTATGAAAAGGAGCCTTATAATTTCTTAGCCATGAATGTGGCGCACTTCACACCCATAATTAAAACTTACTTGGACATAATTTCCAAGCTCCTGGCGCATTGTCACTCAGATTGGAAACTTGCTTCCAGTAGAGTGAAATTCTGGATGCGAGACCGAGACTGACAAAACTTAAAGAAAAAACCCACATGTCTTATGATAGGGTGTGGTTTGATTGTGGTGGAAGTTGCTCCTCTGCTCGCGTCCTAAGATTTTGACAATCCTTTTTGGACTATGTCCCAGTTCACTGCCAACAAAAGGTTCCACGTTGTGCTGCATCCTTTTTGATGTCATCCGCGCATGTGGTTGTTTTAGGAGAACTCACCCTTTCGGATGCTCTCGACAAAGACTGAGATAAAAACTTGTCAGCTTAAAAATGCAATTAGGATGGGAGACAGTGTCTTTTACCATGTCGACACTCAATTGTTCTCCTCGACATTTGACGTCAACTTGATCGGTTTGACGTAAAGCAAATAAAGCTTATGTCTGGTGTTTGCAATGTAACCTCCAATATACTCTTCACTTGTTGTCGAAATAAACAAATGTTGTTGTGATGCTAATATTTCTTTTGATGTCAATGTACTCTTCATGCTGATGTCAACATAAATGAAAGATGATGCAGTGTTGACGCTTCTCTTGATGTCGATGTACTCTTCATGTTGTTTACTTTAATCAAAATAAAAGAATGCAGTTGATGCCAACGGATAAATATTACTCTTTGGATGCACGATTCCTTCTCCGGCAGTGCATGATTTCTTACGGGACATGAATATCTTCCCGTGATGCGTAAATTTCTGCGAGGTATGAAATCTTCTCGCGATGCACAATTTCTGTGAGGTATGAAATCTTCTCACGATGCATAATTTTCTGCGAGGTATAAAATCCTCTCGCGATGCATAATATTTTGTGAGGTATGAAGCCTTCTCGCGAGGCATGAAATCTTCTCGCGATGCACAGCTCTCGGCGAGGCATAAATATCTTCTCGCGATGCATGAATATCGACTCGCGATGCATGGTCTTCTGCAATGCATGAGTATTCACTCGCGATGCATGAGTATTGACTCGCGATGAATGAGTATTGACTTGCGATGCATGATTTTCCGCGATGCATGAGTATTGACTCGCGATGCATGAATATTGACTCGCAATGCAGATCTTCCGCGATGCATGAATATTGACTCGCGATGCATGAACTTCTGTGATGCATGAATATTGACTCGCGATGCATGAATATCATATCGCCTGCAGCGATGATAACGGTAAAACGACTTTCAAATGTTATATCGTCTTGATTGATAATAAAATAACTGACCCCTACGAGTAATGCGAGTATCATATCCGACATAATGACACAAATGACGTCCTTTATGGAAATCATAAAACTCCTCCTTGACATTTTTGCTTGATTCTCCTTCGAATCTAGCTGGACGTTCTTTATAAATTTCATATTGTTGGAAATTGATAGAAATAAACAATTCATATTCCCAAGTCTCCGACATAAGCGATATAATATGCTTTCTGTTTCTAGGAAAACTATTGATTTTGAGATAGTTTTCTCCTCCTTTGACCTCTCCATATTCATCCACCAGAAGAATTTGTGGTTTCAGAGCAAAGTTATTAACCTGCGTCCACAGAAAAATTGTTAGTTTTAAAAACAAACTAATCTGTGTCGATTTCTTCAGCTGTCTGCTTCTTGTCCTGCTATTTCCGGTTGATTTTTAGATCTCCCGACTCTTAGTAGATAAGACAAAATATTTTATGCCAAAAAAAAATGGAACATAAAAAAGGAAAATTTAAGAGGAATAAATTTTGAGAAATAGTATCTAAAAAAAGGGTCTCTGCCAAGTCATGTCATATCAGGCTTAACAAACTTCTTTGAGTCTGATGCTTGGAGGTCTATCTGATTATTCGCTGGGGAGTTTTCAGAGTCACTCCAGACTTGCAAATAAATCCGTGCTAAAATTTTGAGGCCATCCTCAAAATTTCTGTCCCAGTTAACTGTCTTGCTTATATTTCCACTGTAACTGAGCAGATAGCGGCAAATCTCGAAATGTCTTCTGTATTAACTTTCTGAGGAAGAATCTCTTTTTAGAGAATTTTTGAGTCCCTCTCAAAAATTTTGTCACAGTTTCTATTGTAAAGAGGAATAGAAATCTTATGGAGATATGACCGAACCCTTGTGGCGCCTAAGTATCCCGTTGAGGTACGAATCAGGTCAAACGGAGTTCCCCCTCAAAGGTTAAAAAAAATAGAAATTTACAAAGAAACCGACCGAGGCCGACATAGGCCGCCTACGTATCTCATTCTTGAGAATTCAGGTCGAATGTAGTTCAAATACAAAGAACTAAACAAAGGGGATAAATGGGGTGACCGAGGCCGATATAGGCCGCCTACGTATCTCATTCTTGAGAATTCAGGTCAGACGTAGTTCATTACAAAGGGATAAAATTTTAGCAAAACAAATACAAGCAAACAGAATAATTACAAGTAATAACAGAAATGCAAACGCAGCTTCACACGTAGTATCTCTTGACGGCACCTGAGTTGATTGGTTTCGGCCATGCGGTGTCATCCATCGCTGACAGGATCAAAGCACCACCAGATAATACTTTACGAACCATATAAGGACCTTGCCAGTTTGGTGCGAACTTTCCTTTGTATTCGTCTTGATGAGGAAAAATGTGCTTAAGGACCAACTAACCAACTTTGAAAATTCTGGCTCTTACTTTCTTGTGAAAAGCACGAATCATTCTCTAGCGATACAACTGACCGTGACAAACAGCAACCATTCTATTCTCGTCAATCAAAGCTAACTGATCGATTCTCTTCCTTACCCATTCAGCATTACTCAACTCAGCTTCTTGGATAATTCTCAACGATGGTATCTCAACTTCATCAGGTATGACTGCCTCTATTCTGTATACTAGCAAGTACGGAGTAGCTCCAGTCGATGTTATGACAGTCATTCGACAACCCAGTAAAGCATATGGCAACATCTCATGCCAACCTCGGTGATTGTCAATCGTCTTCCGCAGAATCTTCTTGATATTCTTATTGGCGGCCTACACAGCTCCATGCATTTGAGGACGATAAGTGGTCGAGTTTCGATGAGTAATATTAAATTGCTCGCATATCTCTCTCATTAAGTGACTGTTGAGATTTGCACCGTTATCAATAATGATGGATTCTGGTAACCCGAACCTTCATATCAGATTGTTGCGAACAAAATCAGCCACAACTTTCTTGGTTACTGACTTTTAAGAAGCTGCTTCCACCCACTTGGTGAAATAATCACTAGCAACCAAGACGAATCTGTGTCCATTTGAAGCGTCTGGTTCAATCGGACCGATGACATCTATACCCCAAGCTACAAACAGCCAAGGTGAACTCATAGCATTAAGTTCATGAGGCGGAACTCGTATCAAGTCACCGTGCACTTGACATTTTAGGCATTTTTGCACGAACTTGCAACAATCATTCTCCATAGTCATCCAGAAATACCCGGCTGGAAGGACCTTTCTTGCCAAAGTGAGCCCATTCATATGTGTGTACAAACTCCGGCATGTATCTGTTCTATAAGTCTCGCAGCTTCAACAGCATCCACACATCTGAAAAGACTCAAATTCGAAGTCCTCCTATACAGGATTTCTCCACTTAAAAAGAAATTTAGGGCCATACGATGTATCAACTTTTTCTGATTAGACGTAGCATCTTCGGGATAAGTTCCAGACTCCAAGTACTTCTTTATATCAAAAGACCAAGGCAAACCGTTTGGTTCTGCTTCAACATGGGAACAATGGACTGGATGTTCTTTCAACTCTATATCCAGAGGATCAATATAATCTATATCCGGATGTTTAATCATCGAAGCGATGGTGGCGAGAGCATCGGCCAATATGTTCTATATTCTGGGAGTATGTCTGAACTCGATCTTCTGTGCATACTGTATGTAAGGTATAATCTTTGGGTTTTACACAGCCCATTCTCCTTGAACTTGATGAATCAAAAGGTCTGAATCTCCAATAACAAAAAACTCGTAGACACTCATGTCGATGGCCATTTTCAAACCAAGAATACACGCTTTGTATTCGGCCATGTTGTTCGTGCAATTAAATCGGAGCTTAGCCGCCATGGGATAGTGCTGACCAGATTCTGACACTAAGACTGCTCCAATACCTTTACCTTGATGATTTGCCTCTCCATCAAAGAATAATCTCCAACCTGGATATGCTTCAGAAATATCCTCACCCACAAATGATACTTCATCATCGTGAAAATAAGTCGTAAGTGGTTCATACTCTTCATCAACGGGATTTTCTGCAAGATGATCAGCCAAAGCATGTGCCTTTATCACTTTCTGAGTCACATACACAATGTCAAATTCACTCAACAACATTTGCCACTTAGCTAACTTTTTAGTCGGCATCGCCTTCTGTAAGATATACTTCAGTGCATCCATTCTGGAAATGAGGTATGTAGTATAAGAAGACAAAAAAAGTCTCAGTTTCTGGGCAAGCCACGTCAACGCACAACACGTCCTCTCCAACAATGTGTAACGAGACTCGTATGGAGTGAAATTCTTGTTTATATAAACGATATCCCTTTCCTTCTTTCCTCTCTCGTCGTGTTGACCAAGTACGCATCCGAATGCACTATCTGAGATAGACAGGTACAACAACAAACGACTCCCTTCTCGTGGAGAAACCAATACCAGTGGATTGGACAAATAGTTCGTGATAGCGTCAAAAGGAGTCTGACACTCTTCTATCCACTTTGTCGTGGCGTCTTTCTTCAACAGCTTGAAAATAGGCTCACACACCACAATTGATTGAGCTATGAATCGACTGATGTAGTTTAACCTCTCCAAGAAACTCATCACCTCTTTTCTCATCTTCGGCGGAGGTAACTCTTGAATTTCTTTAATCTTAGAAGGCTTGAATTTCCGAGTTTTTTGCTTCACCGGATCGAACCCCGGGTTAATCGGCAGCTTATGAGATATGACATCGGTACTCAATCCTTGCATGTCATCGACTTCCCAAATGAACACATCAATATATTCAGCAAGCAAATGAATTAGGCCCTCTTTCTGAGCTTCATTTAGGTAGATGCTGATCTTAACTTCTTTAATGCATTCTGTATCCTCCGAATTCATCGTTTCCGTTTCCTCTAGGTTTGGTTTATGCTGATTTTCGATCTGCTGAAATTCCTCGGCGACATGATCTGGTTCCTCATTTTCTTCTTCGTAATCGTTTACCTCGTCATAATCAACCCCATTTTGTTCATTCGGCTCGTGACATGACATGACATTGGCAGGTCCAAAAATTATGTTACTGAAATCATAAACAGAGAAAGTTAGGAAAGTAAGTATAACAAACGACTAAATAAATAAAGTTAAAAAACAAAGAGGCTTTCATTTAAAATTAAAAATAATGCAAACTTTGGCAATGGCATAGGGCCATGTTGTCTTTTTTGAACATCACAATGAAATTCGAAAATTCGAACAGTTAAGAAAATTCAAAATGGTGGGTCTCAGGCCTCTTTCGGACTGCCACCGATTTTAATGTGCATGAAATGACGCCTTTCAACCAAAGAGTTTGGGGAATCAGGATGGTCATGGTGGTCCTGTTCCGCAGCACCTCCCTTGGCTCAGCATCGCGGATACCAGCTAGCTCGACCTCTTTCTCTACAACAACATCGATCTCCTCGAAGAGGTCACAGATTCCTTCCTTAATGTCTTCATGCTTGGCATACTCCCGTATTGGAAAGGATTGATACAGATGTGGGATCGTCTTAGCAAATGCTTGATCGTTTTTCTTCTTCATCTTTATGTCATCATCTGCGGGGATGTACCCTTAACCATATCTAGATCCTTTAACGAGGACCGGAACAGGCTCAATAATTCCTTGGGAATCTCTTCCCGATTCGAGACCTGGCTCAAAACCATTCTGCAGCATCACAGTGGTTATCATCTTGTACACGGCATACATGGGGGTCTGTGGGGCCAAGTCTTCACCGGTGGCATTCACCAGCTCCATCGTGTAAAAGTCTGTACCTCGCGATATCTCATCAATGATCGGCACCTATCTTCCAGGCTAACTCCCCTTGCCATGAATAACCAGCTCTTCGTTCTTCCACATGAGCTTCATCATCTGATGGAGAGTAGAGGGGACGACTCCAGCCATATGGATGAACGACCTTCCCAGAAGAAGGTTGTAACTGGTATCGATATCCAATACTTGAAATTGAGTGCTGAATTCTGCTGGGCCCATTTGAATGGTCAAATTCACTGCTCCCAACGTGTCTCTCTGAACCCCATCAAAGTCCCTCACATTGACTTGGTTTTGCTCATGTTTCCCAAGGTCAAACCTTAGCTGCCTCAACGTCGACAACGGGCAGATATTCAAGCCAGATCCATCATCTACTAAGACGCGGTTGACAACCTTTTTGCGGTATACCACAGTGATGTAAAACTCCTTTTTATGTGACCTCCCTTCAACAGGCAGCTCATCGTCACAAAAGCTGATTCAGTGCCCTCGAATAACCTAGTGAATCATGGCAGCCATGTTATCGCTGCTTGTGCCTGCGGGTACGTACGTATCATCAAGAGCTTTCATTAAGGCCTTCTTGTAGGAGTGAGAGCTCATCAGCAAGGACCATACGGAGATCTGAAGTGGAGTCTTCTCCAAATGCTTGACGATGGAATAATCTGTTGGTTTCATTCTTCTCCAAAATTCCTCTGCTTCTTCTTCGCTTATTGGCCTTTTGGCCTATCCTTCTTCTGTCCTCCGAGAGCAAGCTCGTCAAGAGTGTAACATCTTCCAGACCTGTTCATGCCTTGTGCAGCAGCAATTTTAACAAACTTAGGCTTGACGAGAGTTTTCGACGACACCAAGGCAACAACCTTTGCAGGTGTCAAAATAACAAACTCTTTCTTCTCTTTGACGCTTAAAGAAGTGACAACCCTTTCCAAATCATCCTGAACGATGGGAGTAATCATCTTCGTTCCACACCAGTCTTCATCTGTCTCGATCATATTGACATTGTTGCCTCCATAATTCGGCAATGGGTTGGTGTTGACATTTAGTGCCGTCGGGGAGAGAGACTACCTCTTTATCAATCAAATCCTGAATTTTGTGCTTGAGGTTGATACAATCTTCAGTATAGTGCCCAACACTATTGGAATGATAGGCACATCTCTGATCGGGTCTGCAGAATTTTGAATTAACGTCCACAGGGTGGATGTATCCAGCCGCAGCCAGTCGCTCAGACAGCTTTGTTCGGCTTTTAGCGAGCGCAGTGAAGTTCCTTGAAGGATTCTTCTCAAATCGGGGTTGGGGAGGTTCATAATTGCCTTGTTGAGGAGGAGGCACCTATTGATAATTTCAGGTATTTGGACGGGGAGCTTGGCTTCTGGGATATAGATTTGTTTGGTAGTTTGACGATGGCGCTTGGTAATTCGGAGTGGAATTTTTTCATATTGGAGCTTGGACTTGATAAATAGGAGGGGGTGCTCGGTAGCTTGATTGCAAGTTAGCACAGTTGGGAGAAACACCCTGGTAAGGAGATGGAATTTGGTAAGGTGGAGGGTGATTTGGGTAAATAGGAGATGGATTTTGATAGTTTGTGGGTGCACTTTGGTATAGTGGAGCTTGGACGTTTGGATAAATGGGGGTAGCGTTCTGGTTATTGGGATGACTAGATTGCATGTAGCAAGCTTGGTAGGACTTTGGGGAAGGCCTGGAATGACCTTGGGAATATGATGAGCTTCAGGGGGTTTTCCTTCTCCCATATGAAATAGCAGCAATTTCTTATCTTTTTTTTTTTCAACAACCCTGAAGATCCAGGTGATGCGGCTACACGGGCTATCTTTCCTGATTTTAAACCGTCTTCGATAGTCTCACCAATCTTGACTATGTCGACAAACTTTGCTTTGACGAGTAACATGATTCTATCAGAATATTCCGGCTCTTGCATGCGCACGATCACTTCAACGATTTCTTTCTCAGTCATGGGTGGTCTCACCCTTGACGCTTCTTTTCTCCACCTATAGGCAAACTCCTTATAGCTTTCAGTTGATTTTTACTTCATCTTCTCCAAAGAGTATCGATTGGGAGTAATTTCTACGTTGTAAGCAAATCGATCGATGAAGTCTTTGGCCAATGCATTCCAGCTGGGCCATTGCCTGGTTTCATGCGAGGTAAACCATTCAAGAGCTTCTCCACACAGGCTTTGGCTGAAAAGTCGCATCAATAAAGCTTCATCCCTTCCAACTCCCACGAGCTGGTCACAGTAGGCTCTCAAATGAGCCATAGGGTTGCCCACTCCTCCAAAGGTGTCAAACTTTGGGATCTTGAACCCTTCTGGAAGGCCCAAATTTGGATGGATACAGAAGTCCTCATAACTAAGTTCTACGATATCGGGGATGCATTGGAGATCCTTATGGCCTTCTTGATCTCTTCTTTTATGTCGACCTTTACATCTTTCTTTGCCCTCCACTCCTTTTCTTGTTCCTCATAATGGTCCAGCTCAGAACCGTGCACATTGTGCTCGGCAGGGACGGGAATTTGGAAAGTGGCTCTTTTTGGTAATGGTGGAGCTAAAGAGGGACTCTGAGCATTTTGAGCGGTTTGATAGTTCTGTGGGTAAATATGAGGATTAGTATTATGATTTGAGTGGTTGTGGGGTGTTTGGGGATTGAATGCATTTTGGTTTCGATTTTGTGGTGGTGGAGCGGTTTGATGGTAAGTAATGGATGGCATTTGGGGATGTTTTTTTCTAAGAGGAGGTGGAGTTTTGTAGTATGCTGAAGCATATTGAGGATTTTGGGTAGTCAGATCTATAACCGACGGATTCTGAACAGGTGTAGATGGCTGGTTCTGAGTTGGATCCATATTTGAGGAAGGGAAATAGATTGGAGGCCTTCCATCAGCAGCGTTAGCAGCAAATCCAGGTGGAGGCAAATCCTACCTCTGTTGCATTTCCACCCTCATCTGTGCAATCTGCTGCATCAGCTGCATAATCAACTCATTCTGTTCTGCTACAGTAGGTTGAGCCACCACAACATCAGGAAGACTCACTTATTCATTATTATCCCCCATAACTGCCTTTCCTCTATTTGATCTTTGTCTAGGGAAGAAATATGTGGTACCTTTTGATCTGGTGAAATAAGGATGATCTGCCATCTTTTGATCGACACAGATCAGTTTCAAAGTACCTGAGAAGGAAAACAACTCAAAGGAAGATTTGGCAGTGCAGATTCAGAGTACAAAACGCATAATATCACATAGAGAGCAGATAAACACACAAGTTGCTTTGTTTGAGGATATCTTCAACCCACGAGTGAGGACGGAAATACATTTTTTAGAAAGCAGGAGTTTGCTTGTTTCAGTTTTGGACGCTGTCTCAGAAAGGCTAAATCATGTTGAGCTACGGTCTTCTTGCAGCTGCTCTTTGACGTCTGTTGATCCAGTCTTCGTATCTTCTCGTAACATGGAGGGGGGAATGAAAATTTTAAAAGATAGGGGCCGGGCCTAGGAAGGCTGCCTACATATCTCACAAGGAGAATTCAAGCCCAACGTAGTTCGAGTACAAGATAAAATATTTTCATTCATTTGTTCATTACGATTACAAGGAAATTGAAAGGAAACAATAGAGCTTTTAAAAGATGAGATGATGACGACATGTTAGTCATTTCCCTTCTTGTTGCAGCATTAGCCTCCTCCTTACAGACGACCTAGGAATGGAGGCTTGTAGACGATTTCCTCGTCGTCGTCTTCCCCAGTCACTTCAGGGTGAGCGTTTTCGGGGCCACTATTGGCTCCTCGCTCATAGACGGGGTATTTTTCACCCATTTTCCGAAGTTTATCAATCATGTTCCTATGGAAGGATTTGTTCTTCTTCCTCAGTGCAGCCATCCTTTCTCTAATGGAGGCGAATTCTTCCATTTCCACTGTCAGCTCCTCATCAAGTGACATGATTTTAGCTAACAGAGCGGCTATCTCCGATTCTATCCTCGCTTCTCTTTCTTGCACTTTCAACCGAAGCATGTCCAGCTTCTCTCGCAAGTCCTCTGTCTCTATCTCAACATATTTCTTTCTCTTCATCTGTGATGCCAAATCCTCATCCAGCGTCACGGTTGCAGCTTTGTAGATTGCGGTGGCCATGTCGACTCTAAGCCCTTCTTCCTTGGTTTCTTGAATTTCTCGAGTGATCGGTTCAATCTTTCTCTGTAATTCTTCTCTAGTGAGTTCCCTCTGGATGTTCTTACCCTCTTCTGTAGCAGTGATTTTGCCTTTCCTGAGACGGTAGAGTAATGTTTAAGGATTTGTGGTATAGGAGGATGCCTTTTGAGTGAGAAACTTAAGACTTGAAAATTTTGGTCGGACATTTTGTAATAGTGGCTTTTGTATATTCTTTGGAAATTTATGGATAGGAGTGGGTTTACTGTATCCTCATTTATAGAAACATAGCACATAAGCCGTTAAACACACGTATATCGCGTCCTAAAACACACAGGGGGATCTTTTTGTGCCAAGGGTAGGCCTAGCGTGTTTGAATGATGTACGTGTGAATTTAAACCAAATAAACAATCCCCCCCCCCCAAGATAAATTTTACTAGTGAATAATAATGTTCACAAAGGGGAAATAAATATTAAAGACAAACCCATGCAGGCGCCATTTGAAAGTGCAATAAAGGCAGGCCCACGCAGGGGCTAAAAGCAATGTAAATATATATAAAAACCCACGCAGGGGTGAAGTCCGCTGTGCCGCTCCAGATGATCCTGCTCCGTCGCCGTCTCCCTGAGTCTTGTATTGCTGAAACATATATCTCAACATCAGCAAGAATCCTTCACCCAGGCGTACTTTGTATTCCAAGCTCTCATATCCATCCTCTCGATTTTCTCCTTGATCTAGGTATCGGAATCATCATAACCACGTCTCAGTCTTTCCGCCTCTTGAGTCACCCTCTCAAGAGTATCTTGTTTCTCGACAAACATAGCGTACACTTTTTTGGCCTCTTCCTTTACCTCTTGTAGCTCGGCCACTGCTTTGGCTTCTCTGTCCGTTACGCTACGAAAGCTACGCGGGGTTTGAAAGAAGACGTTTTGTATGTCCTTCTTCAATCATTCTTTGTAACCCTTACCATATCCAGCATTGAATCGGTCAGGGGCGATGGTGTATTTATCTATACGCTTGGCACTTTTCCATTCTCTGAACATTTCAGACGCACCGTGCACTCTATCTGCCATAGTACGCTTCTTTGGGTACAGTTTGTCTCCTTCCGAACTGTCGCAAGACTCAAAAGGGTGCATAAGGGCGAATTCCCCGAATACCTGAGGGAGGAAGTACAATCTGTCTGCGGCTCTCCACAACGAATTCTTTTGAGATAAAGTGGTCAAGCATCCATTGGAGATCCTCTTCTATAAATTCGGAGAAAATTTGAGCCTATCTCCCCCTTGTTCTCTGATTGTCCATATTTGCCTGGTACAACAGATCATTCAAATCCTTCAGGGTGTTCTTGTTGTCAACAGTATGCAGCTTCCGAGTTCCACCACCCTTCGCTAAATGGCTGAGGATCCACCACTGAAGGAGTAAGCTGCATCCTTGGAAGTATCGATGTCCCTCTTTACACTTTTCCAAGGCTCGATACATATCAAACAGGATGACCGGAGTTATAGGGTAGTATTTTGTTGTCCCTTGGTTCTCATACCCTTTCAACAAGGTATGCGCGACTGTTATAACTCAGGTATTGATACTCAGACTTGGACCATGTGGGAATACCATTGTTCCCAATAACGCTACAGCAAATGCTAATGGACGAATTTCATTCCATTCTCTATAAGAGATATTGAACTCTCGGTTGTAAGTGGCATAGAAGCTTGCATGTCCAAATCGAATATAAAGATCTCTGAATTCTACATGGGATTCTTGGCACCAGTAGGCAAAGTCTTTTCCCAACCCGAACCAGTCTGCAATATCCTCTACGGAAGGCTTATTAGGAATGAAGATGTCTTCTTGTTTTCTTGCTCTCCTTTCTATCCCAGTACCTACCGTGTCTATACAATCTCTGATCTCCTCCAAAGTCGGGGTAATTTTGGCGGTTCCAAATAGAAACACCATTCTTTGGCTATCCCAATACCCCGTAAGGACCTCAACCAGTTCTGGCCAACCGTTCATGTTGATCAATTATGTTAATGCACCCACGTATTTGTTGAGGGTTCTTCTATGATCCCCATCCAAATTATCATACCACATTGTGAGTTAAGGTGGCGGTGAGACGACCATGTCGAACTTTGGAAAACGGTCCATATCTGCAAAACAGAAACTAGTTAGGTTTTCCCACCCCAAATTGGTTTTCACACGTACATTATTCAAATGTCACATAAAATGATGTGTCGTGTGGTCGAAGACCTTAGACACGATTTTGGAGATTTTCTACTAAATGGACTTAATACACCTTGCGTATTAAGCCGTCTTAGGCTAATGCTTAATTTGGTTTTGATTTCGCTCTAACTCAGGCTTACTAGAATAGTTTTCAAGTTGACGGTTACCCGAGTCGGACAAACATCGCGGTGAAGCTACAAAACAACGTCGGATGACCGCATTCCAACTATTTGTTTGGTACTCCTAAATGAACTTTTGTGTATTATCTGAAGAAAGTCGTGGAAAGCCACCTAACTTTCGTTTTCCTAATGAAAACTAGTTGCCAATTGAAGGAAATATGCCATAAAAAATGCAACAGTTATAATAATAAAGTAAACAAATAAGCATTTATAACCAAATAGTGTTAGTCTTAAGGTTAGAATCCTCCAAACTCCCAAGCAGAGTCGTCATTTCTGTTTAATCCAAAATCGGAAATTTTTTTGTTTGTAAGAGTTTTAAATTTTTTCAGAGTCGCCACTTAATTTTTTAAAGAAAAATCAAGAAAACTATTTGTTTCCAAAAGACTTAACAGAAAAATCATTTGAAAACAATTAGAGGGGTTCAGGAATTCCTATTAACGTCTTAGGAAGGTTTTGAAAGCACCTAAGACATTCCGCTTAAATGCGGTTATCCGACAATTAACTTAGTTGGCAAAAATTGCTTAATTCGAAATAATATATAGTTTTAGAGTTATGAAACAAAGTAATTAATTGTTAAAATTGATTTGCAAATATATTCGCTCTTTTAGAATCAATTTTAAATTATTTTAAGTTGATAAAACATTTTTTGGCATTTGCGGGGGTTTGGATTTTCTATCCTTACGACTAATAACAAATAAGAACAAACAAATAAGAAAATAGGTAAGAGAGAGAGAGAGAGAGAGAGATTAGGTCCAAATTTGGTTCCCTATTCGCCTTGACCGGTATTTGGACCTATTCTTCCCTTTTGGGTTTTCGACCCATTTCTTTGTACCTCTCCTAGTCTAAACATACGATACTAAATAAAATAAGAAATAAAATAAAATAAAATTAACGACAAGGGCTTAGGCCCAAGATACAACACATAATGCGAATAAAAGATAGGCCATCCGCCCAAGTTCTTCAATTTCTTCAATCTTCCAACTTTTTGACTTGTCCGTCGATTTTGATGGGATTGACTCGATAGAAGGGAGTTGAGCCTTCATGGATCTCCGGAAATGCAAGGGAGGAAACGATTTTTAACAAACTCACGGCCAATTCACATGCAAGACAAAAGGGAAATAAGGATTGATATCCCGAAGAGAGGAGAAAAATGGCTAGAACACTCTCTTCATTCAATAAACCAAAATAAATGGATAGATAAGTGATTTAGACCATACTATATACATTTGTATGAAACTAAGAGGTAACTAAAGGGGGAATCAATTACTTAATTAATAAATACCCTCATATAATGCACACAGTAGGTAGTGAAGAACACCTAATTCTAAAACAAACTCTATCGGGCAGAATAAGACTAAAATTGTTGATTCCTAAATAATCACCTTTTGTTTAAATTAAGAGGCATGCACAATCACACGACCGACACTCAAAAGTAAAGGATAGGACAAAAACTAGAGAACAAGACATTAAACTATAAACTCCTCAGGAAACCACATAGCGGCTAATCCAAATATTAGAAGCTAACTTCGAATTCCATTTGTCGCGACGATTTCGGACGAGATATGAGTACAAGCCAACATTTTTAGGGAAAAGAAGATCAAAGAAATGGAAACTCAAATTAATGATAAAAGTCAACTGCTCTCCATAACATTCTTCTCTAAACAAGATTCAAAACAAATGCCACGCCATACGAACTTTAAAATTAACTAAAAAAATTGTTATGCCCTTATTTCGAGGAAAACAAACGACATCGTCAAACCCAAATAAAGGTCAAAACAGCGATCACAAATTTGTTCAGCCGTGCTAACCAACATCAAAACAACAAGCGACAAGACTATAGAGAAAGAGGTAACAAAATGCGAAAGTCAAAGGAAAAGCTAGAGTTCAATGATTCAATAATTTTTCAGCCTTTAGTAAGCTAGAAATCACTCATTTTAACTTTAAACGACTAAAGCGAGTTGATTAAAACTGAATGACCTTTCAATAGGCAAAAATCATGAATAATGAAGAAACAGAATCACTTCTTTTTACAAGGAGGAAAATAGACCCACTACCCATTTCACACCTTTTAAAGGGAAATATTACAAAAAGAAACTCAATGATATATATATATATA
>NC_028648.1:34677252-34681287 GCF_001406875.1 Solanum pennellii | reverse complement strand
CCCTCAAGCTATTTTAAAATGAAATCAATACACCTTAAATGACAACATGGCATAAAGAGTGTGCACCCCCCTGTAACACCTTGACAATTCAAGATGTGTCGTAAAACCTAACGTAGGTTTCATATGGTCTAAGTAATTTTTTTAAGAATATTTTATTAAATATAGGTTATTTAGTAAGTTTAAGAAAAAAAACGTCCATGACGTCCGAAAGTTGGTTCAAGGAGGTACTAGCGTGCCTTAGTGTATTTGACTAACTTTTAGGAGTCGGAAATGTATGAAAATGGTGAAAAGGTAGCTAATAGGTTTTTGAGTTGTTTCATGGTTGAAAAGTCCGGGTATGAATCCCCAAGGACCAACCAAGGGCCCTTGAGGAGGACCCTTGCGTTTGAAGAAACACTGCCTGGGCGGTGAGCATCGATGAGACCACTAACGGTCCGTGTGTGGACTGACGGGGCATCGATTCCACCGTTGTCACATACTTATCCAAGTTGAGAAAGTACCCCTCCTGCACAGTCTCTAAACTCATCGACGGAGCGCAGGACGGACGGGTGAGGGTCTGTAGTTTCACAGACGGCCCGTCGGCGGGGTTCTGTCTGTGAAGGGTGACTTTCCTACACGTTTTTATATTGATTCATTTAATTAATTAGGTGGTTTAAGGATTACTTAGGGATTAAGTAGAGACTAATCAACTAACTAAAAACCATATAAAAGCCCCAATCCCAATTAAACTAATTAGAACTCTAAAACACAAACTCTATTCCTTCTCTCTTCTTTCTCTCTCTACTTGAACTCACCATTCAAGACTAGCAAGGATAAGGGTATGGGGTCTGAAAAGGACGAATTCGCCATCAAATTGTTGTCAAACGTTAAGGTATGGAACCTAATTAACCATTGATACTCTTTCCTCAAAGGGTTCCTTCAAAATGGATTTTAAAAGTTGAGCTTTCATATGGGTTTCATCCAATTACGAAATTGAAGTTATGGATTGAGTTGTTGTTGATTTTTCTTTAGGTTATATTGAATATATTAACATGTAATTTAACTTTTTTATGGTAATTGTTGATGGTTTGTTCTAAATTGAAGAACATGATCCTCAATACCTAACCCTAGGTTGTGATCTTGATCTATATTGTGTTGTGATCATTCAATTATCTTGGTTATTGATTATATAATTATCCTATGGTGTTATTGTGAATAAATTAAGATGAATTATAGTCCTATCATTCTAGTTCTTGATATGTGATTTAGGTTATGAAATATATTGTTAAATTAGCCTATGTATCTTGTCTTAATATATGATCTGGTGTTAAATTGTGTTATAGAGTTGCAATTGGCCTTGTTATCTTATTAGTTATCATTTTGTGATGATTTTACTCCCCTAGTTTGGTTGAGTTATGAGTTGATGGTAAGACCTTGATGATTAACTATAAGGAAGACTTGGTAAGTCTTAGAATCTCCATCTTTACTTCCAATTATGATTAATTGTAGTTAAGTCATGATATTATATTGGAGTATGCCTTGTATTATGATTGATAGGATGGTATGATGATTGAATTGAAATGTCTTGATTGTGGTTGTGAGGTTGATTAGGATGTAAATTTTATAAGGATGGTGATGTATAACAATGTGCCTTATTATGGAATGCTATGGAATGTTTAACCTAACTTATATGAATTGTGATGAAAGGACAATACTCATGCAATTCTTATTGAGATATTGATGATGATGATTATATAAGGGATAGACCGTATGACCTAAACTAAGCTATGACTGTTAACTAAAGGCTTAAAGACATTTCAATAAAGGGACTTAGGTTAGCACCGAATGAACTTGACAATGGAAGGTGATGACTTTCCAAAGAGGAAGATTCGCCCTATAGTTCTATATGAGATGTTGACTTCCCAAAGAGAAATACTCATCTAATGGATTCCCATGAGAGGAGGCCCCAATTACCAAGTGGTATCGAGAGGGAATATACTATCTCTTAGTTCTTGAACTATGTAACCGCCATAGAAAGACTAGCTAGTGGATCCACCTAGAAAGCTACGTTTATGTTTGACTCTACTTTGGCCGGTAGACCATCTTCCATCGGTGTAAGGTTTTACAACACCGTATCCCACACTTAGCACATCTGGTCTAGGTTGGTTAAGGCAAGTGTTCCCTAAAGTAAAATAAAGTAATGGAGTATAAACTAACTACGGTGACTTGAGAGGTTTAACTTAGACTAGGTAGGGGTATGAGACTCTACCTATGCCTTGCACTAGTTGACATTGATGGAAGCTTTAGGATGTTGATATTATGTGTTCATATGATAATGATGTATATGATGATAATATGTAGATGCTACAATGTGAATGTCTATATATGATGATGATTATCCTCTGGATATATGTAGTTGGACTATATTTTTAATGTTGGACATTGGTTATGTTTCTTGTTAAGTTGACTTGGTTGAGCAAGGTTATGAGTCTTTGCTTGGTCATTGCACTTGTTGAATTCATAAGGATTCATGAGTAGTTGTCTTGCTTATTATGATATGATTGACTCTTATTCATTCTTGTGATATTGTTCCTTGATGATAGGGTTGTAGTAAATCATGGTTTCAGGAATGTTGGGATAAGTATTACTTGTTAAGATAGTAAGCATGTTTTGTTGGTTGATATGACTTGTTTGGCTTTGCACTAGGTTCTTAAAGGGGTAAAAAGACATGTTTTGACTAAAAGTCCCTTTTTAGCATGCTTTGCTTGTATATGTTCATAAGGTCTCATACTTAGTATATGTGGAGTACTAACCCCATTTTCTTCCCTTTTCCCAAACATTTTAGGTTCCAATCATTGAAAAGTTTGGAAGGCGACATTGTTGAAGGATTGGATTCTTCATTTCATCCAAGTAGGGTAGGTCCTCAATTTCCGAGAAAAATACCACTATCTAGCTTACGGACTTGTTATGAGCTTAAAGACTCTTTCATTTCTTTCCTTTTCAATTGAGTACTATTCTTTTGTATGACCTATATGTGGTCTTGTTGGATTGATGTAAGGGTTATGCCCATATTGTTATAATCTTTTAGATGGTATGAGATGATACAATCTTTGAGACTATTTTTCTATCTTATACATGTATATGTGCAATAAAAGTAGAAGGCTATGTAAACTTCCTATACTAAGAGTCTATGTATACTCGATACGATTATATATTATGTGTATGTAGAGGTCTATGTAAACCTCCAAGTAGTTATAATGAATGTTTTAAATTTTACCGCATTTTTCAACCTATGAATGTAATGACATGAGACTAAGAGGCTAGTCTTGGTCCTTAAAAAGGACGACGACGACGGTAACGTCTAGGGGTAAACCTGGATGTGACCCCCCCCCAACCACTAAAATCATTGCTAACACATGAGTGTAAAAACATACATTGTTCCCCTTCACAAAGTGTTTTGTTTAATTATTTTTCACAATCATATGTTGATATTTAGAATAAACATTGTGGTTTAGATATAAGATTTATTTGGTCCTGATAAATTTGTTTAGTCTTTAAGTTCTTTAAACAACTTTCTCTTCAACAAATAATAGTGACAGATGAGTGATACAAGTATTTTCATTGTTTCATTGTTATTATTTTAGACATGGCTTAATCCAAGTAGGAGTTTGCAAACTCGAGGAAGGGACCTGTAGAAGAGCATGTCACTGTAGGACATGCTTCTGAAGACGTGAATTGGTGTTTCATAGGTGATACAAAATAAGTTAAGGAATCAAAATGAAATTCAAAGTAAAAGAGAAAAGAATTTTAAACAATTCTTTGAAGATGTCCCCTAATATTTAAACATGTGATTTTCTTCACATTTTTATTATTAAAATGGGCTGATGTAACGACCTGTTTAGTCGTTTTGAGCAGCAGATTTTATTTCTGGAAAAACTGTGTGAGTCGACGGAACCCACGACGGACCGTCATGGACACGACGGGCCGTCGAGGGTGTCTCGTTCCAAAAGACTTAGACTTCTGAAATTTGGGTACTGAAATCGACTCTCTGAACTT
>NC_028648.1:34661189-34668102 GCF_001406875.1 Solanum pennellii | reverse complement strand
TCTCTCTCTCTCTCTCTCTCTATATATATATATATATATATATATATATATATATATATATATATATATGTATGTATATGTATATATATATATGTATATGTATATATATATATATATTCCTATTATGTCTTATAGACTAGAAGAAGAGATATAAAATAATATACATTTTGAGCGTAAATCTATTCTATCAAATAAATCTTTGATAGTTTCTGTCTAGAAGAGCTTGTTAAATTCTGGGGGATACACATATACCGGGTGAAATTTTCTTAAAGACAGTGTCTCCCGACACGCCTCAAGCTATGAGAAGTTTCTGCAAAAGTTCATGGTATAGCATAAGGTTTAGTGAATTCAGTACAAGTGTTGATGATGAAGATATTCCCCGTAAAATTTACAACAATCTTAATGATATTTTATTATAATCTTATGGAAAATCAATTTCATGTTCATCATTATTTTGAAATTTTTAATTTGAATTTATGAATGATATACTAAAAACTGGTAACTCATATCATAATATATTTACCAATAGTAATAATCATGTGAGTTCAACTACAATGAATTTTTTTAAAAAAATACATATGTTAACTAAAAGTATTAAAGTGGTTCATTTTCTTTCGACCAAAATGTATATTTATTAAGAGTTTACTTTGAAGGTGGATATATTTTCTTATGGTGAATAATTATCTATGGCTAAATTCTAAATGATTATTGTTTCATTAGTGACAAACTACGTTGTCATTGATGTAAATTGTTGTGGTTATTTTTCAAGTGAGTCTTGTGATTAATATGTGAAAGTGAGAAATTGGGAGTTAATTTTTTTTTATTGTTGAGTACATTTTTGCTAACTAAAATTATTGTGTCCTACACCCAGATTGAAGAAAGATTTTTTTTTTTTGGTGATTTTCGAGATACTCAAGTTCTTGAAATGAAAAAGTTGTTATTATTAAATTCACATATGAAAATATTGACATTATTTGAGATTGTATATGATTTTAATATTTGTGATAGATTAGTGCTTATTGATTTATGATAAAAGATTGAATGAATGTTTATTTAAATTTTGTAATGTGCTAACAAATGTTATTGTGTTACTTTTATTGAATGTTCTCTAGATATGTTAAAGCAATATTTTGTTGAGAATGAAAATGGAGTTTTTTGATATATTTTAATATGCTATTGTGACATAAAAGAATGAAAATTTTATGAAAAGTTTGTTCCTCTATTATGAAATATTTAAAAGCATAGGGTTTTCTTGCTTAAGTTATGAATATTATTCCTCTATTATGAAATATTTGAAAGTGTAGGAGTGTTGCTAATATTTTTGCTACATAATCCTAAAAAAGTATAAAGAAACACATGATCTAAGGTTTTAATTGTGTGTTAGTAAATTTTGCGTTTACATGTTCGTGAGAGTTAATTGTTATTTATTTGAATGTTATGTTAGAGTTGGAAAAATAAACTAAAGTATTGTTGAGTATTTAAAAAGTGAAAATACTTTCAATGTTCTTGTTGTTGGAAATGATATTGATTCTTGATACATAATCAAGAAAAAATTCTTTGATAATAAATGAGACGTACAATAAATACAATACGAATATTTTGTTGTACAAAAATGGCACAATATATGATGCCAAAGATAAAAGAAGTTGGTACATTTTTGTGAATACTTATAATATAAAAATTAACTAAACAGAGTTAGTTGTTGTGGAGTTGATTGGTGATGAGACTGAGTGGTTAAGACAACTCTTAGTGTGTGGTCCAATTGGAATAAAACCATTTTTTATCTAACTAAATTAGATACATATGTTTGAGACACAATGTGAAGAAGCAACTGCAATAAGATGAATATATACGTAAATAAACTATGTGTAGTCGGAGGTGAATCTGATCAATTCACGAACTAATGAAACATCGACGGGAGTAAGACCTTTAGTCATATGAGAAGATAAACAATCATGGCAACCCAACCTATATGATTATAGATCCCATGAATTAGATTCATCTGAGATTTAGCAAGTTATTAGTCGATCAAGTAAACACTATAAAGTTATGTCCCTCCTATGATGTGTGAATATAGTGTGATAATTTTCAAAGCAAAGTGAGACAGAGTTCAAGCTCTTAATCCAAGTCATATTCTTTATAGACGGTGTTGTCGCGACCCGCAAGTACACCCTAGAAGTTAGAGCGTCCTTGTGTCGCCACACGGCAAATGAGACTTCAAGAAGTCTCATCTAAGCCACTCGTATCATTCATTTCATAATAAACATACTAAAATAAGTAAGAATTTAAAACTTTCTTCACACACATAGAACTCTTTCCATAATCATTACACAAGCGGAAGACTTTCATTTAAAACATTAAACCTTTACAACATCTCCTTGAACCATCTAAACTTTAGAGTATACAATACTTAGGACATAAGCTCATGCAAGACATAAAATAAAGACTAAGACATAAGGGAACACGTGGATATTGCCCTCGAATCGATGAGGACTCAGCAATACTTCATCTTTAACTCTTAGAAACCTTTCCATCCTCCATGACACATCAATACTTCCAATTCCCAACACTTTAGTCTAAAAGGAAAAAGAAGGGGTTAGCACATTAGATGCAGTAAGTATGGAAGCCATGCAAAAACCATGAAAAAGGAACATTTAGAAAATAACATGCTTTTCATGAATTTTGATTAAAATATCATACTATAAGCATAAGAACAACATTTAAAAACTTAGAAACAAACAAGGAATCATTTAAAAAATTAGTCACATTTTTAGGAGAGCATTACAGTGAACTTACTTCATTGTACAGTGAACTTCATCACTATTACTGTGAAATTCCTTAGCTTCACTTTGCACACCTTTTAGCATATAATTCCCTCACTAAAAGATATCCTAAGACTAACTTATGTAGACAAAGAGAGACCTCCCATAGACCCTCTCTAGGCACACCTAAATGTTCCTTAAGACCACCTATAATGAGATGCACATACTTATAAATACATCAATCACATGAACATGAGATCCTCCTACCAAAGATGATTAAAAGGTTCACTTGAGTGAGTTGTGAAGCGACCGCCCATACAATTCCTTACACGCACACTTAAGAGATCCTATAGACTACCTAAGATAGAATCATTCTCACTTATTACATTAACAAACATATAACATGAGGTTATGAAAAGACTTACTTAAGTATATCAAGAACATAATGTCCATGATTTACCTCTTCAAGATTACCTATGTAATCCTTAAGAATACCTAAGTTTGGATCATGTCTACATAATTCAACCAACTTCCCTAACTGGAGTCATTCTTAAGACTTATCTAGGTAGGATACGAAGTGACCATTCCTATGCTCCCTTCACACCTTAACTAGACAACCTTTAACTACTCTAGATAAGTACTTATTCATTAAACATACTTTCTTAACGTAAGTCATTACATTCATTAGTTCACTAACAGACATTCATCTCATAAAGTACATTCAAGGAATGGACTTGGACAAGACCTATAGACTCTAACTAACACCTTCAAAGCCTATGTGCAATGTCTAGATAACGACACATACCACCACCTAAACTTCATAGAACTTCTCTAATGCTAGTAGGTATCCCATATGATGAGAATATGCAATAACAGATATAGACCATGGTAGCAAAGCATGGAATCCTGAGTTCTAACCTACTTCGATGAGGGTGTTCTACTTGCCAATGTTAGAGCTTGGACATATCCCATGTAGGCACATGGTTAAGGAATATGAAGGGTGTGCTTTGTATTCTAGTCTCATCCTTTAAATAGAACTACTTCCCTTACCATACTCACTCGGTGCTAGCCTTTGTTCTCATAGAGTAATTTACATTTAAGGTTCATACAATTGGGTTCCATATCTAGTTCTTATCCCAATCACATTTACCCTACCAAAGAGGTCCTCTAGGGCTACCTTCCAATGGCGAAAAGAAGTTCATCATGACCTTCCTAAGGCTTGATATGACGTCGTTCCAGCCAATCAACCTTAAGTCAATCATTCCTTTACTTAAAGGATACCATTACGCCTTTCGACTTCAACATTCATAATCTTACCACTAGGTTCAAGGTTTCACATAAAGGATTCTCTTAACATCATTTAAGGTCTCATTTCATTCATACATATTAAACTAAGAGGCTTTAGCATCCTAAGTCAAGACATCTCATATTTACATTCATACATGCATCAAGTAAGGGACACAAATCAACCAAGACAAGACACAAGATACTTCACTTTAACACATATTACATGTCATTATTTAAGTCACTTAGGAATAACCATCATCATCTTTATGTCATCCTATACATGACCATATCATCATTAATAATCATCATAGATTCATATAGTCAAGTAGGAAGAATCGTGCATCAACCCTAAGACTACACATATAAATACATAGCCATAGTATACATGATCTCCTAATATACATAGAAAGAACACATACTTTCACATTACTTCTCATGTAGATAGATATGCTCATACTTCACATAAATCAGCTATACAAATCATCATAATACTTCAAGTAGTGCCGACAAGGCCATGATCATCATATTGCATAAAGTAACGGCAACAAGGCCACATCAATTCACATAGCACCACCACCATAAGTGGGTCATACCAATCAACATTATAATACCAAACTATCCATAATATTTAAGAGAGTTAGGGCATCCTACCACCCATTCTATCTCACCACTTCAAGCCCCAAGCTAAATCATCCAATTCAATACCATAAGGCCCTAACCATGGCCATGAACATCAGTTCAATAGATAAACTATAATACTCAATGAATCTAGGTCTTTTTAATATATAATTATCAATCTAATACCAATTAGACATCAATTGAAAAAAATCCTTATATCATTCAATAGCCCATAGAAAACTACACTAGAAATCATAAGCATTAAGTAAATAGCAATTCAATAAGCTTAATATTCTATAGATCTAAGAATACACATCAAATTGAAAAATCCTGTAAATCAATCAATCATGGTCTAAACATGAATCAAAAGCCCATAGCAATCTACACTTGAATCCATTAATATCAAAACATGATCACATAACCCATATTTCAGTTAAATTGAGAGATTTGTGAAGGTCAAAGGTTCATGGATAATTTCATTGTAAAACATCAACCATACATCAATAATATCATATCTTAATGTTTGAAAATCTTTATTCAAGAACCCAAGACTTAGAGTAGAAATTGGACTTTTTCATCTTTTTGAAATCTTTGAAGATCATCTTTGAAATTGGCTCTAAGGTGATAGCAAGCCTTAGATGAAGAACTATCATACCTTATTAGAAGAATCCAATGATAATTGAAGAAGAAACTCCATTGAATAACCATCTTCAAGCTCCATCTTCACCTTGAGCTCTCATGGAGGTTTTTGAAGAAACTTTGGGAGGGAATGTGTTTTGATTTAGGTGTTAGGGTTTAAATGAGAGTTTAATGACCTATAAACTCTTAAAATACCCATAAAAACCCAAAACCACCATCCTCTTATTTTACAAGACTTGGGGTGAATTTCCCAAAACCTCAAAGTCTTAACCGAAAAGCTGCCAGTTTTCAGCACCATCGACGCCCAGCATCAACGGTCCCTGGTCTCAGCCATACCCCGTTAATGGGGTCTCGTTGGTTGATAATGCAACTCCTCAACCTGCAGTCCACATGCCTCCATCGACGCCACCCATTTATGGGTCGTCGCCTGGTCGACTGGCCGTCGTTTGGGTCAGTCGATTGCCACTGCCTTGCAGTGTTGAGCTCCAAGTTGGGGTCCTCCTTCTAGGGCCCTTTATGGGTCCTACGTGGAGTCGTGCCCGGACGTTTCCAACCCAAATATGTTCATATATGAGTTTAGGATCTCTCACATGAATTTCATCCAAAACGAACACGTAAAACTAGACGAAACATGCATAGACACGCAAGGTCATTTCAAGTCAAACCTTTCGAACGTCATGGACGTTTTTGGACATTTGACCTTCAAAATTCACGAAACTTGGCACACCTCCTATATACACCATAATAACTCATACAATTACCTCATTAAACACATAATTAGGCACATAACCACATATGATTTACATAGGTGACTTAATCGTCGAAAGCCTCGGTCGTCCCTTGACGTTTGACTTCCAATGCACCTAAACTCTTAGACACTGCCTCAATACTACATTTTAGAACATTTTAGGACCTTAGACCATCATTACAACCATGTTAGGCGTTAGCTTCACCTAAGTCATTTTTGGAGTCTTACAGTTGTATTGCTTTGTAGAATACACTTGATGATTGGACTTATATGAGTGTAAATTGGTGTCGCTTCTATGAAATTGTGATAGATATCTAGAGCACTCATGAATACCAAGACATGTGCATGGCCTCTTAGCGCATAATCGCGATAATGACAAAGATTGTGAGAGTACAATGTGATAGAATAAGACGCTGAACTTACAAAAAAAAGTTTGGTTCATATAAGTTCTAAACTTCCCCAAGTTATTTTGTAAGTATAATCTTGTTTTATCTAGGTCAGGTTCATAGTCTACAGACATCAGATTAGATACATTAGACTCACATGTGAAAATCCAGCAAAACTTCTTATTTCATTTTATTTCTTAGTAATCCTTTTGAGATATGTAGGGGATTGTTAGAAAAATATTACGTATCTAAAAATAATTATTTTATATCCTATTATATTTGGAAGAGATTATTATTTATGTTTTAAATATTTCCCCTCCATAAATAGCAATAGATTGTCTGTTACATTTCTCAAATTGCCAACTATATACTATCTTTTCATTATCCTAATTACTCCTCCATTATTTGTTGATTGTGCCGTTTGCAACTCTTGAATATTGCCATAATGTTTTCCATATGAGATGATCATATAT
>NC_028648.1:34653717-34660502 GCF_001406875.1 Solanum pennellii | reverse complement strand
TATATATATATATATATATATATATATATATATATATATATACACTGTTATGTTCTTATAGACTAGAAGAAGAGATATAAACAATATACATTTTGAGAGTAAATCTTTTCTCTTATATTCTATTGCGTGCTGGATTTTATTTTAAATAAATCTTTATTAGCTTCTGACTTCTAATTTTATATTAGAAGAGCTTGTTTAATCTCGGGGGATACACCAATACCGAGTGAAATATCCTTTAGGACAGTGCCACTCACACGCCTATGAGAAGTTTCTGTAAAAATTCGTGGTGAAGCATAAGGTTTGATGAATTTAGTACAAGTGTTCATGATGAAGATATTCTCCGTAAGATTTACAACAAATAAACTTCTCTTTTTATTTGAGTGTTTTCAATAAATCTTCTCGGGAGCAAGAAAAAGAACACAAAAACAAGAGAAAAATATAACAGAGAAATCTTCTTGGATCATCGACATCAAGAAATCTAACAAAAGAACATTTAGTTTGTGAATTATTATCGTTGTTTTCTAGTGATACAAAGAAGGATTTGGAACAAATTATTTGTTTTGTAAATTTCATTCCACTGCAGTAATCAAATGTACACAAATCCTGTACCAAATGTTATTTAAATCGATCATTGTTTATAAAATTAAAATTATTTTTACAAGTAAACTTAAAGTGATAATTGGATATATTAACGTATTGATATTTTCTTTTTTAAGCAAAAAAAAAAACAATAACAACTATATATTCAATATAGTTCTTAAGTTTTATATGCAATTCTATAAGTAAGGCTTGTATAGGATAGAGCGTACGCAGAATTTATTTCTACGTCAAAGAAACAAAAACTGTTATTTCTTTTTTCAGCCTGTATTATTAATTCAAAGCCATAAAAAATCAAGAACGTACCTTAAAAGTTATTATAACATTACGGTGTTTAAGCATGTATCATTTTTGTCATCTTTTATGACCAATACTAGATACCGGAGCCTACGCTAGCACGAGCTTGATATGTATCTTTTTTGTTGGAAAAATTGTATAAAATAACAAACTATTAATTCAAACTAAATGTTATAACCATAATTTTTTAATTGTAAGCCGCAACAAACAGTTGTCATTCGCCCCTTTCCCCAGTGAATCTCGCTCACCACTCCCCCTCGCCTCTCTCTCAAACCTTGCTCGCCACTCTCCCTCGCCTTTCTCACATTATACAAATAAAAATGTATAAATTGTATTTTCGTTATATAAATCGAGAGAAGACTGTATATACTAATACAATTTCATATATTTTCATCCTGTATCTTGCCCTACCAGGCATCTTTTGCATTTTCTCTCTTTCTCGCTTTATACGAACGGGAGGCTGCCAACAATTTATACAAATGAGAGACTGTCAACGATTTATACAAATGAGAGACAGTCAACGATTTATACAAATCTAATACTCTATAGCAAACATAAAGTTTATTATGATGCACAATTATACAAACAATAGTTATAGCATACAAATATAATTTTTATATTTGCTTAACCTAAAATTTACTCTTTTTTGTTTCAATTATGTGACACATATAGATTAGAGGGTTAATCCAATTTTAATATTAATTTTAAATATTTTAAATTGTTAACTTTGGTAATTTAAATTTTCAATTGCTTATTATTGTATGGTTTGTAATATATATCTTTACGCAATTTTCAAATAATAGAGGTTGTTTATTCTTTTTCAATTTATGTGGTACTAATAAAATTTCTAGATTCATTTGAATTTTTTTTCTTTAAAATATTTTTAATTATTAATTATTGTAATTTATAATTCTTTTTACGTATTTTTAAATAATATATATTATTTTATTTTTTAATTTTATATATCACTAATAAAATTTTAATAGTCATTCATTTTTTTTATATATTTTATAAAATTTATTTAATATAGTGATTCTTTTAAAAAAAACACAAACAAAACGAATTCATCACAGGAAAACTACCTAAGCATTCTTTAATACATCAATGATGGGTCCCACGTTTTGTAAAAAAAGAGAATTGCATGTTGGGAGGATATTATTGTCCAAAGTGAAAATCTTAATCTTATCTTAATATCTTAATATAATATAAAGGAGAATCATAGACAAGGTGATGTGGCACCTCTCTATGATCTCCGCATAATTTTTTTTTCATTTTATTGACTTTTATCTCTTATTTAAATTGATTATTTTATTGTAAAAATTATTATTTAATTTATTACAATAAGTATTATTTTAATGGAGAAACATTTATAATAAAGACTCTTCACATGACAACTTACAAAGAGTAATTATTCATAATTCATACCTCTCTAATTTCTATTATTAAAAAGAATTTTAAATTTTTTATCCTTTTTCTAATTACAATTACGAAAGAATTTTTTTTAAAAAATATTTTAAGTATTTTATCTTTATTATTTAATTTATATAAAATATATATTACTTAATTCAATACAAAAAAAATTATATATATGATAAAGGTAGATATAAACAAGGTGATGTGGTACCTTTTAATGACGTAGAAAACGATCTATCTTTTTCTTCCTTTTTTGAGTTTTTTTATTCATGTTTTTTATTAA
This sequence comes from Solanum pennellii, assembly GCF_001406875.1. Lineage (NCBI taxonomy): Eukaryota > Viridiplantae > Streptophyta > Magnoliopsida > Solanales > Solanaceae > Solanum > Solanum pennellii. The sequence goes on along the minus strand of NC_028648.1, from coordinate 34,657,912 downwards.
TCAATTTATTAAAAAAATAATAAATACAATTATATTCATTACATACAATTATATCACATGAAAATTTAAAAAAAAATATCCATCTATTTGAATTCTCTAATTAAATAAGATGTCTTCTCAACTTCCTTCTACTTAATTTTCATATATAAATAACAATCATCTATGGTGTTGTTGCATGTCCATTTTTATTTTCCCCAACTTCATATTGTTAGTATTTTTTTTTGTATTCCAACTTTTATGAAGATTATAGGTCAGGTATATTTTTTAGAATTTCTTATTGTGTTATAATAGTCAAACAAAAGTTTTCAAGATGAAGAAGAAAGCTTAAAGGTGGTGTAAGATTCGTTAAAAGAGAAGATCGAAAATTAATTCGCTACTCATCAAAATGAAGAAGAAAGTTTAACGGCAGAGGGAGATTCATCAAGAGTTGGTCAGAGTAAAATTTGAAAGAGTACAAGTTCGAATAATTTACAAATATATAGATGCACTTATTGTTGCTTATATAATTTTTCAATTACTTATTTATCCATCAAGATATGTACTGTTCAAGAAAAAGATTATATTACAAAGCACACTTTTTTGTATCAAGGGCAACATGATCTTCCACGAATTATTTTGTTGCTTAAAAAAAACTTTTGATATTTTCATTATATAAACTTTTGTCTTTTGAATATACAATCCATATTCTATATCGATATATATTATGTATATAACATGTTAACATGACATAATTTATCTATCAAAAATATTCCACCATCTTTTGTTTTGCTTTATCCGCTTCTTTTCATTCTAATTTAGATGATATAACACATTTCTTTCTTTTGTGGATTTTGAATTGACTAAAAAGGAGATGAGATCCCCTCCACTATGTTTTTGTGTCGTATTGGTTAACACTTGTGTAAAATTAGTCTATATATAGGATTGTGGGACTCAAATTTCACAAAATATTTAATTATTTTAATTTAATAAAAATTTTCAGAACCAAATTTGTTCTTCCAATATCCAATTACAATAAACATATTTTCTTAAGTTATAGAGAAAATTAATATTTGTTTATGTTTATTATGAAACTGAAAAAATGAGTTTACTCTCTTCATTAATTAATTTGTTTGACAACTAAAAAAAATTATAATGGTTGTTTTCGCTAATTACATATCATAAATTATAGAAACCTTTGTTTCTTCACTTTTTCTACTTAAATGACATATCTCCTCAACTCCTTTCTACGGTTCTATTCATTACCTCTACATTTAGTATTCCCAAAATGTAATGGATTTAGATTTTAGTCTATCATTTGTACATCAACTATTCAAGATTTGCACGTAAAACATTTTCATGGTAGCATATGTTTTTTTCTTTATTTGTGGTTGTAAACTTTTGGTAACAAGACATACACTAATTTTGTTTAAAATTAATAAGGAAATAATACTATGTTGCTTTGTTCTTTTCATTTACGGATTGATCCATCTCACTACTTATAATTCTTTTTATCTATTTATATTATTGCTAAATAAACATGTCTCCTCAATTCCTTTTTACTTAATTCTTTATCTCTTTTTTTAAGACTTCTTTCAAATTTTCTTTCATTTACATCATATATTAAATTTACTCAAAATTAAGTCATTTATTTATTTCATAAATGAGCGCTCTAAATAACTTTAAAAATAAATGATTTATTTTCCTGATGACGTTATGTACATATTTTGTATTCAAGAATTCATTTAGTTTATAATTATTTAACATTGTAAATGAGGGCAAAAATGATAGAATTTTTCAACATCTTTCTTAAACTTGGAACAATTCACTTATTTTGAACTATGAAAAAGGCCTCAACAATTTCACTTATTTTGAAATGGAGAGAGTGTGTATTATTTATTAAAACTCGAGATTTTTAAACTTATGTACTAAATAATGATATATATATTTTTTATTTTATAACTTTTTAGTAATTAAATAAAATGACCACAAAAAAACATAAAAATACACACTAAAATGAATCGAAGTATTAGTTTAGTGAAATATATTGAGTAAGAGTCTGTTTTGATGAGCTTTTAAGTTGGTCAAACTAACTTAAAAGTTAATTTTTGACTTATTAGAGTGTAGGGACAATTATCAAGGTAACTTTATGTCAAAAATGACTTATTTTAAACTAAAAGCTAAAAGCTAGATGAGGGATATTTTTTTAACTTAAAAGTCATTTTATGTTGACCAAGTATATTACCTTTTTGCCCTTAATTCTTTTATTATTATTATTATTGTTGTTGTTGTTGTTGTCATTATTATTATTTATTTATTTTTATTTTTTTTATTGTTTTTATTATTTTTATCATTATGATTCTTATTTTATCTTTTATTATTATCAATATTATAAGTTGCGCATACAAAATTAACTTAAATATGTAACGACCTGTTTAGTCGTTTTAAGCAGCAGATTTTATTTCTGGAAAAACTGTCTAAGACGACGGATCCCACGACGGACCGTCATGGGCACGACGGACCGTCGAGGGTGTCTCGTTCCAAAGTACTTAGAATTCTGAAATTTGAGTACTGAAATCGACTCTCTGAACTTCGTGACGACATGGCAGGACGGACCGTCGTNCATAGATGTTCTTGTGGTGATGACTTCCAGATTTTGGGGAATAATAGATGTTGAATTTTAGAAGTTATTGAATTGTCTTTTTATTAATGAGTTAAAGTCTTCCGCATTACTTTATGTTGATATTAAATTGAAATGTTAAGGTTTAGATTGGTTGGTTCGCTCACATAGGAGGGTAAGTGTGGGTGTCAGTCGCGGCTCGGTTTTGGGTCGTGACAAAATAAAAAATTTATATTCCTTTTATAAATAATTTGTGATGATAAAGAAATATATGAATGATCGGAAATACTATTACTTAAAGATGTTAAATATAATTTTTATTTTATTTTTTCAAGTATAAAAATCTTAAATTAAACAAATTTTTATCATGTTTACAACTTTAAGGGTATTTCAGACATTTTGATAAAAAAAAAATTGTTTACCAATACTTATTTGCAAAAAACATCAACAACTTTTTTTTCCAAGTGCAATAGTTTTATCCAAACACATAACTAGTTATTTTAAAAATAAATTTCAGCACTTTAATAGTTACTTTTTTTAAGTCAATCCAAACGGGCTCTAAATATAGATATGTTTTTTTAATTTGTGTGAAGACAAAAAAATTATAAATACTTTCAATATGATATAAAAACAAACAATAACAACAACTCTTATATACTAAAAGCCTTACTTATTCTTTTTCTCCCATTCTTTGTTTTTCTTTGTCATTATTTAAATTGTGATTTGCCCTAAATAATTATACATTTAAAAAGTTTTCTAACTCCTCAAGAGTTAAAATATTCACTATTTATTGTTTGTATAATTATTCTTTGATAATTAAAACAAATAAAAATTACTATAATTTTGTATCGAATTTTTTGTTGAAATATTAATGTTGATTGCTTTTCAATTTTATTGTTACGATTTTTTATATTGATATTTTATTTGATTGAGATAGTTAGTCGTTCTTTTCTTTGCATTACTATTGACATGGTTTTCGTTAATTTTCATATATTTACTTGCACAATTTTCTTAAAAAGATAAAGAATTTTATAAAAGATTATGTACCTAATAAGTATGTTTTAAATCATATTGAAGAACTATATTTTAAAAGGTCTAAGTTCAATAGTTCCATATAAAAATATAAGCATCCATACTTTCAAAAATTGAGGAGGACAAATTATATACGTTTCATTTGATGATCCACGACAAATAGAAAATTAAGCAGAAAATTAAATCAGTTTTTTTTTTCAATATATACAAGTTCTTTTCATCCTAATAAAATAATACAAAAATAATATCTTATAAATTGAAATAATTATTATAAACATTTTATAGCTTTTATTAAGTATTGATCATATTTCTTCTTTTTTTAGTACATGCTAATTTATAAAAGAAATTATTTTTAAAATAATTGTTAGAATAGCTCAAAGCGCGAACATATTAACTAATAGTATATAAACATAAAGCATTAAGGTACAAGGATATTGGATCGGAAATACCAAAAAAAACATCAAAATTATCCCAAGGTGGACAGGTAGGTAGGCATGTTGACCTCCTACCTGTATCATCTGTAGTACTCAGTACTCCCTCTTATAGTATAGTAGCAGGTAGTATTCA
>NC_028648.1:34650191-34653697 GCF_001406875.1 Solanum pennellii | reverse complement strand
GGGGGGGGGGGGGGGAATAGTAGTATTCAATTTGGCCGATTATCAAAAAATTATTTACTTTTAGGGTGTGTTTGGTACTAAGGCATGAAAAATGTTTTCTTAAAAAATGTTTTTTTGGAAAACAAGTAGATTTTGGACTTTGTTTGGTTGGTGAGTAGAAAATATTTTTCAGATTTGATTTTTAGTGTTTGATTTATGAATAAAAAATATTTTTTGAGAAACNATATATATATATATATATATATGTGTGTGTGTGTGTGTGTATATATATATATATATAGATAGATAGATAGATAGAGAGAGAGAGAGATTTTAATTACTTTTGCAAAATATTCTTATTTTCTTTATCTTGTATACAAATAAGTTAATACACATTTTTTATCTAGTTAAAACTTTTTTTTTTACTTTCATTCATTGTTTTCTCTTATCTTTTCCTATTAATTTTATTTACTTTTCTTATTTTCATTGTCTTTTGTTTTGATTTAATTTCAAGTTTAATTCCAAATGTATTGTACTTAAAATAAGCTTATTTCAAATTGATATCAAAATAAGTGAAGAAAATTCAATAAATCATAAAAAATGTTAAAATTAAAGGACAATTTTTAGTTATTTTTTTTTAAAAAATACACATAAGTTTTTTTAAAAATAAAAAATAAATAAATTATTTTTTTAAAATTAAAAGGAGAAAGAAATTTAAATAAATATAACAAAGATATAAATAAAATTATATGTATATAAGTTTTAAAATCATTATATATGTGTAATAACTAATTATAAAGTTACCCAATAAAACTGACATACGTCCTTTTTGTGCACTACTCATCGCTTGTCTTCAGCAGAGTGTGCAAACTCTCTATGCCACATCAACATTTAAGCTTGTCTCTTGAGATTTAGGTCATAATCTAAGGAATACTTACGTCTTATTCCACTTTTTGAGAAAAAATATAATTTCTTAGATTTATGTTATTACTCAAATAGTCTAAGGGGTCGGATTATTCAAGAGTTGTCTAACTTTTTGACACCGAATAAAAAAGATTTATTAGTTTCTCCATTTTCAAGCATTCTTAGATGAATTATGCATCTTGTTGAAACAAAGCAAGCTTGGAAAGGAATCTTATGAAGTGTTGCATTCTTAAACTCTTTATCTAACATTTACATAACCTAAGCAAGTAAAATCAGATTGTTATTTGCATATGCGCATATGTGAAATTGAGCTGAAATTAGTTTTGATGATAGCTGAACATCTACAAAGGGAATTTGATTCTTAGTAGGTCTCAGTAAAAAGAATAAGTTTTTCTTTCGTTTTATAAAGAATGATTCAGTTTAATTTTATAAAGAATGATCCAGTTTAATTTTATAAAGAATGACACGTTTTAACTTGACATAAAGTTTAAGAATATAAAGAATACTTTTGAATATTGTGGTCTTATATTAAAGTTATGTCAAATGTACAAAATTGTCCTTTAATCTTGTGGTCTTAAACATGTCACGTGGAAAGTTGAAATTAAAATGTTACCAAATAAAAAAAGAAGTCATTCTTTTTAAAACACACTGAAAAAAAAGGATCTTATTCTTTTTGAATCGGAGAGAGTAATATTTATAATTGACAACAACTACACAAGAATCAGGTCATTAGCATATCTATTCACTATTTAAAACTGAAGTTTTTTGAATCACGAATCAATTGAAATTTCATGCTAAAACATGAAATTTTCACAGCATTTACACCAAAATATTTCATTGGAAAAAGGCATGGTGATAAATAGATTTCTGTTAAAGTACTGAGAATAATTATTGTACATTTTTTTTCTCACTAAATAATATATAGGAATAGTCAAAATATTTTCTAATGAAAAATCTACTTTGATATGTGTTACTAGAGTTGAGGGTCTTTAATAACAACCTTTGTATCTCTACCATGTAATGGTAAAATATGCGTAATGATTCTATCCTCTTCAAATTTCACCAGATATGTTATTGTAGATATATATGTATTACCTTGAGTTGAGAATCTGTTGTGAAGAGCCACTCTACCTCCCCCCCCTACCCCACCCCCAACCAACACCACCAAATATAATGATAAAGGCTATGTACACTCACCCTCCCTAAAGTCCTTTAATTTTATAAAATAATACTGGTATGTCATCGTTATATGTATTAACTCTTATTGGTGCATAAGTTCGAGATTATATGAAATATGGACTCGTCATGTACCTAACTCACAACATGAATATACAATTTTGTTCATAAGAATGGCAACGGGTGAGATTTGACTTTATGCGGGTGGGGGCAAGGGGGGATGGGACGAATAGAGATAGTCTTCTTAAAAATTAATACATGGCAAGACAAATTGCGGATTGATTTAAAACTACAGATGGCTAAGAGAAATTTTGTTGTATACACCTAAATTATACATCAAATATTATGTCTTTATTGTTAAAATACTTTTTTTAAAAATTAATTTATTGAGTAGGATCTTCTAGTTTGGACATCATCAATGAAACAAAGGCTTGAGGAATTGAATATTATGCTCAATTAAAATATCATTGCAATTACAATTCATGAGGAGCTACCTAACTTTAATTAATGCATTTTTTTTCTGAGAGAAATTAGTTATAAGTGTTAACCTCAAAATAAATTAGGCCATATTTAAGGATTAACTTAAATATTTGACTTAATTCACACCTATTATTGATTCTATTGAAAAGGACCAAGAGAAAATTCAACCATACATGTATCTATGAAGAGTATGTTCGGCAATGCTGCTAAAATCTACTCATTTTCATAAGTACTTTTTTTTAAAGAAACTTTTCAAAAAAGTGCTTTTGAAAAAAATAATAATTTGTGTTTGACTAATTTATTTGAAAAATACTTTTTTACAAGCAAATTTTATTTGACTATTTTTTTAGAAAGTGCTTTTGAGAATTGAATTGCAATTAAGGACAAGTATTATTGTATTTAATATTAAAATTATTTTATTGAGAAAAACTAGATTAAACATCTATTACAATAAATTAAATCAAATATAATTTTTGTTAAATTAAAATGTTAATATTCAAATTTCAAATAAAATTATACATTATTTGAAGGGTTGAAATCTTTAATTGTTATTTTTGCTTTCTTTCAAATCTTACATAATTATTGTTATTGAAAAAAATTCTTGTTATGTTTATGCTTTCTTTAAAAAGCAGAAATATTTAGCTTCTTCCCAACAAAAGGAAAACAACTTCTGCTTCTATTTAAAAGTTGCTTTACAGGCTTGACAAACACCTATTATTTTAAAAAAAATATTTGTTCTCACAATAAGTGCTTCTCAACGTCCAACAATAATTCTAACCAGGCTCTAAAATCTCTCTACAATAGTAGTATTTTTTTTTATAAGTTTTATGATTCTTATAGTAAGATCTCTTTTTTTTTTCGATCAAAAGGACGCTTATATATACATATATATATACATACATATATATATACATACATATATATATACATACATATATATATACATA
>NC_028648.1:34632448-34649398 GCF_001406875.1 Solanum pennellii | reverse complement strand
ATATATAATTCGCAATTAAGGACATTAGTAGTTTCTCCGTCTATATAGACGGGAGGGTCATAGTAATTACATTGGATCACACCCCAACCCTGGGTAATACAAAACATAATGTTTGTAGTCCTACGATAACTAGTTCCTAGTACATTTTAATTCACTTCCTTTGCACCCATGATGGTGCAGTTATCAAAATGGTGGTCTGGTTAATACTTCATATTTGGACCCCTCCTTTGTCAGCTTGTCTAGCACTTTGTTCTGTTCATGGAATATATGGTCCAGCTTCCTGATCTTTATTCTCGCTAGCAAGGACCTAAATTAAGCAATTAAATCATCATTGATAATATTATTGTTTGATAGCATTTTGATGGCCTCCCCTGAGTCTAAGTTTATTTCTAGGGGTCTTAGATTGAATTAGATTGCTATAGTTAGCCCTGGCCGGAGTGCTTGGAGTTCTGCTCTAGGAGTGTTTGTGTGAAGTGTATGTTCCATAAAGCCCACTACCCAAGACCCAAGGTAATTTTTAATTACCCTGCCCACTCCACTCGGACGTGGGATTTGTTTCACTGATAGTCGACATTGAGCTTGTAGGTTTCTTGATCGGGAGGTTCCCACTTGACTTGGATGATGTAACACCCCGAAAGTCCTATGAACTAGACTAGAGACTCACCTATTAAATATTGATTAAAATGATGTTTCCACACCTAGAATAATATAACAAACTTGATTTAGAAGTATTAGAGCGTAAATGTCAAAGGATGACCTTGACGTCCGGAAACTAGTGAAATTGAACTAGTAGACGCCCCTATGTTTCATGAAGGTTTGGGAGTGTCATCTGAAGTCTAAAGCTTGTAAAAAGACTTTAAATAGTTGAAATAATGTTTATAGGGTCAAAACATCCAGTCAGGACTCCCCGTGGACCACCCAAGGGGTCCTTGGCGAGGACCCAAACATTGGGCAAGCAGGCTGCCAAAGCAGCCTGTGTACAACCAAGATGTGGAGGTCACTGCGCGTCGTGAAACCATCACTTGGCAGGAAAAAATTGCTTTGTGATGATGGGCCTTCACGAGGCTCACTGCCTCAAACCGTATTTCAGAAAAAAGATTCGAAAGTGCTCCCGTGACGCGCAACCACTTCCGAGATTCGTTCACGTCGTTTCTATGTCAATTCAACTTCACAAAAAGACCCAATTAAGTGAGGGATAGTTTGGGTAATATAAGGGAAGACTATATATTTATTTAGGGTCAGTGTTAAGTTATTATTACCCACCCAAATCAATTCCCTAAATCACTCTCACTTCTCTCTCTAACTCATCCTCCATTGAAGAGCATTAGAAGCTTTGAGAAGAAGGCCAAGTTCTAAACTTTTCTTCTCAAATTCATGGATAAAGTCTTCATTAAGGTATGAATTCTTCACTCTTAAAGGATTCCTTTCCCCTAGAGGTCCATTAAAGTTGATTTCTAAATCTCCCAAATTCAAGGGTTCTATCTACACATGGATTTCTTTCTAAACTTGAAATTGGTGATCAATTATGAAGAATAGGATTGTTTATGAGTATAATAATGGTTAATTTGTTTGATTGATATTTCATTGGATCACTGTTCTTCCTTAGATTCCCTAGATCTTGGATCTTCTCTGATAGATTGCTTGAAGATGATGAGATTATGAGTTGTTATATTGAAGTTAATGGTATTAATTCTTCATGGACGGCCTTGTATCATGTTTTGATTAGGTTTCTGATCTAGTTATTGAAGATCCCATGAATGCCCACGTTTCTCTAACCTTTTTTATGAATTAGACTTGTAGATGATTAGATTTGTTGGAATTGATTATGTTATTGTTTAATCCACTATTAATAGATGATGGTGATTGGATTGTTAGATAATTGTGATGAATTGGGGTAAGATCTTGAAGGTGATGCTTGGAGGCTATTTTGTAAGACTTTTATGATTATGAGTTCTTTACTTCAATGATGATGGTATATTCTTGATTATGGTATGCAATTGAAGTACGATATGTGATTAGATTAATAGGGTGATGATAAGATGAATACGATGAAAGGCCATGAAGATGTTGAATTATGAGATCATGTTAAGGTTATGATGATATAAGGGTGAATATGAATCACTTGTGTGCCTTACTATGATATGATTATGATGTGATAATCTCACTACATGAAGGGTTGCATTGAAAGAAAATTCTCATGCAATACCTATTAAGCTAATGACATGATTACACAAGGGGTTAGTCTCTTATGACCTATATTAAGATATGATGATTAAAAATGATTTAATGACATTTCAAAAAAAGAACTTTAGCTTAGCACTGCGTGAATTTTACAATGAGAGGTGTTGATTTCCCAATGGAAGGGAGATTCACCCTTTGGTTTCTCATGGGTCAAGGACCCCAATGTTACAGGGAATGTAGAGGATTCAATACATATCTCCTAGTTCCTTAATTATGTTGCCTCCATAGGAATATTGCAACGCCCTAAAACGAACTAATGTTAACTAGAGCTTCGTGAATATTTATCAAGTTAATTTGAAGTTCAAATTAGTAACATTGATGTTCTTAGTCAGTTTGTGAAGTTTGTTTAAATTTGGAGGTCAAACGTCCAAGAACATCCATGACGTTCGCAAAGTGTGCCCTAGAGAGTACTTGTGTGTCTTGGTGTATTTGAGTGAGTTTTATGTGTTCGTTTGAATCAAAATTGTTGTGGGATTTTCCTAAGACCCAGATGACTATGTTTAGGGATTTAACGTCCACGTACGACCCCACCTAGGACACACAAGGGTCACTAGAGAAGCGCCCAAGAGAAGGACCCAAAACTGACTTGGCAGTGTCCACCAATGAGGGAAACAACGGCCAGTGGTCCAACCAACGGCCCGTCGACTTGCCCCATCGACTGTACCTACAAGGTAGGTTATCCAGGATCCAAATGGAGCTAAGTATAAAACCATGATACTCCACCAACGGACCGTTGATGGACAAACGGTCTTTTGGTTGCCAACCGTCGATGGAGGCTGTCCAAAAGCTGCATTTTTCTGCCAAGGCTTGGGGTGTTTGGTAAATTCACCCCAAGTCTTTTATGAACCTAGGAAGTCATTTTTAGGGCTAAGACCTAATTTTAGACTCCACTTTCTAAAACCCAATACCCCTCTCCCTTAGAACTTTCTCTCAAGTCTCCTTGGAAGATAGAGGACAAGAAGGAACTAGGAGGGCTGTTGGTGGTCGTTTCTTCATCAAAAATCATTGGGATTTCTTCAATGTTAGGTATGGTATCCATCCTTGAACTCTCTTCAATTCAAGTAGCCCTTTTCTAAAAGATTTCAAAAAGAGTTTTCCAACCCTACTTCTTCTATATTTGACTCTAAATATGGGTCTCGCATGAAAACATTCTGAATGATTTAAAAATGATGTTTCTAAGGTTAGTTGATGATTTTAATCCTAAAACTTCAATGAAATCATGTTAAAGCTTTTATCAAATTGTGGCTTAAGAAATGGGTCAAATGAGCATGAATTGTTAGTCTCTGAGCTTTGGTTTCTTATGGTTGATATTTCTGTTTTGCTAATTCCCTAAGGGATATATTATGATGAAATGTTGAGTAAAATGTTATAGGTGATTGAAGCTTCGGAAAAAAGGGTAAGTTGGTTATGTAGTTTAGCTTAATTATGAAATGCTCTTGAGTGGTATGATCCACCTTCTTGGTGGCGATGTTTACTTGAATTGTATGAATGTGTAGTTATTTGTGCACTGTAAATGAGGTCATGAAGGCATATTATGTGAAGAAAGATGGAAATGAAGTTACTCTTGTTAATTTTTTTTATGAAGCTTGTTATGAAAAGTATGCGAAGGATTATGACTAAATGACTTATATGATTATATGAACCATGCTAAAGTGTGTGATGTCATAAAAGTAAGTTTAAGCATGTATAGAAGTTAATGTAAATGAAATTGTGCTTATGTGAAAGGTGTGCTCACATGTACACACACACTCACACTTGAATGAATGAAAGAAGCTAAGGTTAAGTAAAAAATGGAAATTTGGGGTGAACACTCTTCGTGAGTTGAGATAAAGTGTTTACTAGCAACCCCACTACATCCTAAGAGATTTCTAAGATAGGTTGGAGGATGTGAGTTGAGATGTGGTGTTCACTAGTTATCCTTAACATATAGTTTATAATGTTGAGAATCCGTGGGAAGTTATGCCTACCACCGAGAGGATATGAAAAAAAAAGTGGTTACACTTCGTGAGTTGAGATGTTGTATTCAAATGTACCTCTTGAGATATGTTCTCCTCGTTAGTAGAGAATGACTTACTTAGTAGAAACTCATTATCCCTTAACTATGCGCCCACATAGGTGTAGCTATTGGGAAAGCCATGTAAAAGCTAAGAGAATGAGCTTACTCTAGGCAAGTGAGGATCCCTCATCCGATAGGGGTTAATATCAGGATTCCATGCCTAGCTCTCGTGGTCTATGTCGGTTAAGCTAACCTCCCACGAAAGTAATAAAAATGCTAAGTCTCCTAAAAGAGTGTACTACATAGGGTAGGTAGTGGAATGGGATGCTAATTATCCACTGCACTAGGTAGGCATTTCGAAAGGGGAGTCTAGGTGAACCTTATGTGAATTGAATGAACTAAGTCTCCTAAAAGAACTTACTATTTAGGGTAGATAATGGAATGGGACGGTATCTATCCATTGTACTAAGTAGACCTTCCAAAAGGGGAGTCTTGGTGCCAAGCCTTCTAAAAGAGTGCCCTAGTTAGGGTAGGTGGTGGTATGTGATGCCATCTATTCATTGCACTAAGTAGGCATTCCGAAAGGGAAGTCTTGGTGGGTTGTTTGGGTGTTCTTCTAATGTCTTGTAATTGAGTGGGGTCTTGTTCTCCCGAGTTGAATAAGCCGAAAAGGAATAGTCTTGAGGATCACTTTGGTGTGTATAGAATGAGGCATATGCGTACTTCCTTCATTTCTTACCTTGGTGAGTCTTAGGATAATACTTAGTTAGGGAAACTCCTGCAGAAATGAGTTCACTTTCTCTTTGCTTGGCCTTGGAAGTTCACTCCTTAGAATAGGATTGGTTCCTGTAATGTCCAAAATGAGTTCACTGTAACATTTGAAAGCTTACTGTAAAATGGTCCTTTTTGGTTAAATTATGGAAATTCTTCTCTAAGTGTTAAATTAGGATTCTTATGTTGTTTTACTTCTATATTGATGATTGTTTTACTTAATTGGCATTAAAATGTATTTTTACTAAAATATCCTTTTTTTTTGCATGTTTTTGTGTATGCCATACTTAGTAAATTGTTTTGTACTAACCCCATACTTTTCTCTACTCTATAAGTATAGGTTTTGAAAGAAATGTTGAAGTCAAGGCAAAGCTTGGGAAAGTTCCTCTCAAGACAAAGTGTGTCCTCCTATTTCCGAGGGCAAGATTCCTATCTTCTTAGTTTCCTTATGTTAAGACTTATTATGTATTTCTTTAAATGTAAAGGGCCGTGTCCCTAAGTTATTTATGTCGTGTCTTTAATTTTCGCTTGTGACGATGAGATTTTCTATGTAATTATAAAGAATTTCTTTTCATATTAAATGTCTTCAAAAGTATTAATTCCGCACTACTTTTCATGTCTTATATAATGAAAGATAGTAAAAGGGCTTCTACAAGACCCCAAAGGGTCAAGTACGCCCTGTCATGACCCAAGGGTTCTCCCTATCTTCTATGGGGTACTTTTAGTTCATGACAGACTTGGTATCAGAGCATAAGGTTATGGGAAATAGTTTAGGGTTTACAAGTCTTACAAGCCACGTCTAGTAGTATCTTGGTCATTGGTGTGAGTCGCAACACATCCATGGATAAGAGACTATAGGATGATAGAGTTTCACTTTCTTCATTACTCTTAAATCGTGCCATAGAGCTTAACTCCATAAGGTATCTCTCTTATGTTCCCTTGTCCGGTGGTTTCTAGGTGTGACTTCTTGGAAATGGAGATGCTTCTCTGTTTGAGAGTTAGAAAGGTGAATTTTGATGCTCATGATGGTTTTGTGTCTACAAGAGTAAAAGTTAAGGTTAGTTTTGAGAATTGTGATGTGAAGCCATTTATGACTATTTGTTACTTATGAGGTTGGAAGTATTGTGATGAGAAACTTTATGGTGATATAGTTCTAAGCATGGTAAGAATTATAATGAATGAATAATGTGCCTTTGAGAGCAAATGAGTTATCTTGTGATTATGTTCAATGATGGTAGAAATGCTTTAAGGTGTAAATTGAGGAACGTTGAGAGGACGTGAAGATTTTGTAGGAGTAGAGGGCAACCCTTTTGTGTGGTTAATGTTCCTAGTTGTTCTTGTGATTGGGTTGAAGTTCTTGTGTAGGTTACTCTAAGGAGGAAATGTAGTATAAATACCTAGTAAGGGAGTTTGGTTTCATAAGATTTAGTTAAGTGGTGCCTAAGAGTTGAATGAGGTAGGGCTGCATATCGGTCGGTTCAGTTCGGTTTTGAACATTATCGGTTTTGCTTATCGGTTATCGGTTTGTAGACTAGCTAAATCATTAAAGAATCATTAAGTTATCAGTTTATCAATTATCGGTTTATCGGTTATCGACTCTTATTGGTTCGGTTATCGGGTTAACCATTAACATCATACAATTTTTTAAATTAAAAATCACATGAAAATTTGAAGATTGATCCGACGCACTTTGAAAATTAAGTCTACAGAATTGCAAATTGCAATTTACAATTTGCACTTTGCACTGCAATTTGCAGGCAGAAAGTGAAAACAATTTAGTTCACCAGAAATCATTACATGAACATGCCAGGTTCTTTTCTAACTTCCAAATTTGCCAGCTGCTTTCTCAACTTAGAGACATTGTCCCACAGAGCTGCACCAGCATATGTATTTGACAACAGTATACAAGTTGAAGGATATTTTAGTCCGAGAATTAGTAAGCGATTGGCGACCCTTACTCCCATTTCAGTGTTTCCATGTTGCTTACAAGCACTTAACAACACTACAACTGTACAATACATATATAAACTTTGCAACAGAAATATGAAATCTCATAATAAAATAACATAATAAAGCAGCCAAAAACTATAACATAATAATAGCCAACAATACAAGCTACAAGCATGCAAGTTGCAACATTAAAGAAGTAAAAAATTCAACACAATTCCAGCCTGCCAGGCTGCCACAGTCCACACTCCACACTCCACACAGTCACAGACACACAAATTTAAAATAGCAGACGCCAGACAGCAGTAACACAACCTGAAAATTGAGTCTAAACATAATAATAACTAGTCATCAATCCTCAAAAGTTGACGATTCTGGTTCCTGTTTTCCAAACAACCCTTAACATGCCTTCTTAAGGAGGCAGTCCCAGTATTGCGTGAATGGTAATAAACAAATCCACAATGAATACATTTTACCTTCCACGATCTATCTTCATTTTCTTCAAGTTATTCATAGTGATTCCAAACAAGTGATCGATGCATGATGAAATCTGATTAGCAAAGAAACAGAGAAAGTAATATATCAATAATAAATCAGACACAAAGACAAGATAACACATGTATATACCTTCTATCCTCCAATTTTACATGTCATCAATGCAAAGTTCTTTTCCAAGTTTAGCAAAATCTAAAGAGAAATACGATAACAAGTCAAGGCTCAAGACTTAAACAATAAAAGTATTAAATAAACATATTCACAATTTAACATCAATGAGATTCTTTTCTTACCTTCTTCAAGTTGCTCAAGAAAATCTAAATCTTCCTCAATACTTATGGGTTGTGGCTCACTCCGAAGCCAATCTTGAACACACACTAGAGCTTGTACAAATCTAGGAGTTGATGAACTCCTAAATGAATCACGTATGCGCCCTCCAGTACTAAAAGCACATTCAGACGCCACACTTGAAACGGGAATAGCCAACACATCTCGAGCCATCTTAGAAAGAAATGGAAATCTAGGTGAGTTAACTATCCACCAAATCAATACATCAAAATCTGATTTTTCAATTTCAGTGTCTTCATCAAGATATTTAACTAATTCTGACTTTGAACTTGCACCTCCCTTTTCAGATTTATGTTTATGTAATTCCTCAAAAAAATTTCCAAATTCTCCTACAAAACTTGAAATAGAAGTATCCACACCAGTTGAAGAAAATTGGCCACTTTTATCATTTGAAATGGGGTTTGTATACTAATTAAACAAAGCTTCCATGTACGTTCGCACACCATTTTCTATAGCAGCCCTTTTTATCCAAACATCTTCTTAAGTGCAAATCCAAGAGTACTAAATTTGTGACGAGGATCCAAAACACATGGTATGAAAAGTATCTTATTCATTTTTTAAGCATCACCCCAATATTTGTCAAATTTCTCCTTCATATTTTTTGCCATTTTAGCCAAAACATGATCTTCATTTGATATCAATTAATTCAAGTAAACACCAACTTGACAAATTTCAAGAAAATGAAGATTTGATGTAACATATCGTGAACCAGATATCTTCAAAGTAAGATTAAAAAACATTTCAAGAAATTTTGTAATTCTCTTTACGCCCTCCCAATCACTGCTCAAAAGTGTACCTGTAGAATTTTTATCAACAAATTTAAGATATAGTGCCAAGCCAATATCACGATCGGCGTACTCTACAATTTCCCCTTCATATTCAATAACCCTGCTCAACATCATGTAGGTGGAATTCCACCTTGTAAGAACATCCAAGCATAAAGACTTTTTCGCAAGATTTTCGTCCTCACAACATTCTTGAAATTTTTTCCACCTAGCAGGAGATTGCCTGATGTATCTCACTGCTTGCCTAACTCGTTCAATAGACACATTTGCTTCTTTTGTACCATCTGGAACAATAAGATTTACAATATGAGCCATACACCTTATATGAAGGTGACTACCACCCATTAAGTTGGTTCCCCATTTAGTTAATTGCTTAGACAACTCAGTTATTGCCACACTATTTGAACCAGCATTATCAACTGTTACAGTGAAAATTAGATGCAATCCCCACTCATGTAAGCACTTACTAATAGACTTTCCAAGATCTTCACCTCTATGACTAGTGATTGGACAAACGTTGATAATTCTTTTATGCAATGTCCAATTTTTATCAATCCAATGAGCAGTAATGACCATGTAATTGATTCTTTGTATGGAAGTCCAAGTATCAGTGGTTAAAGACACCCTTTGTTGTGTTTCCTTAAAAACAGCCATCAACTTACGTTTTTCTTCATCAAAAAGAACAAAACAGTCACGAGTCAGAGTGGTACGGGATGGAATGTGGAAACAAGGTTGTGCTACTTTCATAAATTGTTTAAAACCTTCTTTTTCAACAAATCTGAAAGGAAGCTCATCAATAATTACCATACGAAACAAGGCCTTTCTACACTCTTCCTGATCAAATTTCCATGGAACAACAAATACATCACCATTGTTACCCCCTATCATTGGTTGAAATGCTAATCTTGATTGTTTAATATCAATATTATAAGGCATCTTTGTGCATTTTTTTTATATGAGTAAGCATTGACGTTGTACCATATTCTTTTGTGTCAGCAAAATACTCTTTCTTACAATAGTTACAAACAG
This sequence comes from Solanum pennellii, assembly GCF_001406875.1. Lineage (NCBI taxonomy): Eukaryota > Viridiplantae > Streptophyta > Magnoliopsida > Solanales > Solanaceae > Solanum > Solanum pennellii. Next base: position 34,639,786 of record NC_028648.1, on the reverse strand, counting down.
CCTTTTAACTTCCATCAATATCAGTTTTACGAGTAAAATGATCCCACGCACGAGATCTTTTTTTCCTTCCTTTCTTTACTTTTGACTCAATAGTTTGACTTTAATCTATTGCATTTGAATTAGAAGCCCCACTTTCAAAATAACCTTATCAATTATGATATTTTCATCCATGGTACATTCACCAAAAACTGTGAAAAAGATATAAACACTAAGTAGTTTTATTAAAGAAAGAACTACAAAGTACAAACAATAGGCTAAGTAGTATCAACTATCAAATTTATAATCAACAGTCAGAATGTCCTATACTAAATTGCAGTATCATACTCAAAAACAAGGTTAGTTCTTTTCAATTTTCCTCAGGTGTTATATATTTATAATAACATATAATATAGTGACCAGCATTAAAAGTAATCAATGTTTATAATTGACCTATGTTGAAGAAAACCATTTTGTACTCGAATCAAATCACTAGGTATTGTAATTAAATGTTAGTTGCTACTTCATTTTTGTTTAAGAGAATCCATGTCAAAGGGATGTTTTCCTACCATTCCCATTCTCAGTTTCTCACTATTAGACTCTAAGGTTGATTTCATAACATGGTATAATAATATTAGTCTAAAGCAGGACTCATTCTCATTTTTATAGTTATAACACTAATAGTACTAATGAAATATCAATCTAGATACAGTGATACAACATCCAATTATATAAATATTAAGTCCATAGGGTGAAGGAAACTATGGTTCTAGTAACGATTTCAATCTTCCTTCAAGATTTCTACTTCTAGGTTCATCAACATTCAAAGAAACAACTAAAGATTTGTGCTTTACTTGTCAATTTGCTCACCATAATTGTAACACTCAATAGTTACCTGGTGACTTGTGTCCTCGGACCTCGCCTGACGCCTGAGTGAGAGACTGAGAGATGAGAGTGACAGCCTTACGAGTACGCCAGAGTCTGAGTGACTGACTGACTGGAGTAGCCGAGTACTGGAGGACGAAGGTGGTCCAGGTAGAGGTGTGGGGCAGTCGTCGCCGCCTCGTCGGAGGTGATTCAAAATTTTCCACCACGGAAGTCAGAACCCTAGTGGAGGACGAAGGTGGTCCAGGTGGAGGCGCGGAGCAGTCGTCGTCACCTCGCTGGAGGTGATTCAAAATTTTCTGCCACGGAAGTCGGAACCCTAGTTCTAAGCCTGAGAACTTCAAAGAATCGAAGTGAAAACTGAAAAGATGGGTATTGGGTATTATTGCCTATAATAGGGGTGTAAAATTAGAAAATTAGGAAAAAAATATAAATTTAAATATAGGTCTTATCGGGGTATTGGGTAGCCCGATATTTTGGCTCCCCAACCCGACCCCCAAACCGATTACCCAATACACTATTTTTCTAAACCGAGCCCCGAACCGTTAGCCTAATAACTCGAACCGTTAGCCCAATAACCCGAAAATTGGTCCAGGTTAACGGGTTGACCCGATTTTTGCACAGGCCTAGAATGAGGTGATTTTTAAGAAAGTTTGTCTAGGCTTGAATCCTAAGAGGGGAGTGTGATGCTTGACTAGTAGAGTTGATGTTTAGTCTTGATGTGCATGAGTCGAGGGTAGTATGAGTTCCTACCTTATGAGAAGTATAGTGGTACTTTGAAGTATAAGACCTTGAAGATGACTTTACCCTATGTGGGGGAGAATGAGTTTAGTAGAAAGGTAGTGATATCCTCATCTTTCCTTTTTGTTCTTAGTCAATATTGAGACCTAATCCTCAGTAGTTTGGTAATGATTAAGAGTCTTTCATAATAGTATGCATTATCTTGTATTGCATATGAAGTTAGATGACATAAGGTCTAATGTTAAAGGAACAAGTTAAAGCTAAGTTTTTCCTAATGAATGTTGAGTAGAATTGCATGTAGTGTACTTAGTCCAAGAGAATCCTCAAGGGTCACTAAGTGGGAGTGGTAGTATGGAATGCTACTCTCTTATTGCACTTAGTGTAACTTGCCAAGTATCTTTGGAGTAATTTAGTATAGTCTTATCTCTCATATTCCATCTTGTTAAAGTTGCTTGAAAGGTGAATTATTGAAATTTTTAAGCATGTGACACAGTGAAGTTTTGAGTTCACTGTAAGTAAGTCCAAATTTTGAGAAAATTGCATTTTACATGAATTATGGTTCCAACGTGTTTAGAAATGATGTTTATGAGCATGTTCAATGTTTGAGAAGGTAGTTCCTCCATAAGTGAAGAAATGAAAGTGAGAGTTGAATTTGTGAAGATTCGCAAAGTTTCTTGTCCACAGTAATGCTCACAGTGAAAATCTCCATTTTTGAAAAAAAAAATTGCTTTTTCTTGAATTGTAGTAACACTGTGTGTAGAAGTGTTGTATATGATAATGCTTACTGTTGGAGAAGGTAGTTCCTCCATAAATGAAGGATAAGAGAAAATTTTGAAAAAAAGTGAAAGTTTTGCTAAAGTGCTTATGTTGCAAAGTGTGTGAAAGTATTGTGATCCTTGTTAGTTCGTGCTTTGATTATGAGTGTTTGAGCCTTGATTTTTATGTTTTATGTGATGCTAAGTGAGTCATTAAAGGTCTTAAAGTTTTAGTGCCATTCGAGGACAAATGTTGTTACAAGTGGGGGAGAATGTAATGCCCTAAAACGAACTAAGGTTAACTAGTTTAATTTTAAGTTAAAATGATTTAAATTAATGTTATTAGTCAGCATGTGAAGTTTTTTTTAACATGGAGGTAAAACATCCAAGAACGTCCATGACGTTCGCAAAGTGTGCCCTAGAGAGTGCTTGTGTGTCTTGGTGTGTTTGAGTGAGTTTTACATGTTAGTTTTAATCAAAATTAATATGGGATGTTCCTAATACCTAGAAGAATATGTTTATAAGTTTAACGTTCAGTTAAAACCTCACCTAGGACCCACTAGGGGCCCTAGAGAAGGATCGAAGAGAAGAACCCAAAACTGCCTTGCCAGTGTCCACAAATGAGGGCAAACGACAGCCAGTCATCCAGCCAATGGCCCGTCTACTTTACCCATTGATTGGACTTTAAAGGTAGGTTGTACAGGCTACAAATGGAGCTAATTATCAAACCACGAGACCCACCAATGGACCGTTGATGGATAGACGGTCTGTTGGTTGCAAATTGTCGATGGAGGCTCTCTAAAAGCTGCATTTTTCTGCCAAGGCTTGGGGTGTTTGGTAAATTCGCCCCAAGTCTTCTATAAACCTAGGAAGTTATTTTTAGGGTTTATTAGGTATAATTAATTGTTTTAAACCCTAAGACCTAATTTTAGACTCCATTTCCTATAACCCAAAACCGTTCTCCCTTAGAACTCTCTCTCAAGTCTCGTTGGAAGCTAGAAGTCAAGAAGGAACTACGAGGGCTATTGTTGGTCGTTTCTTCATAAAAAATCATTGGGGTTTATTCAATGTGAGGTATGGTATCCATCCTTGAACTCTCTTCCATTCAAGGAGCCCCTTTCTAAAAGATTTCAAAAAGAGTTTTCCAACCCTAACTTCTTCTATCTTTGACTCTAAATATGATTCTTGCATGAAAACGTTTTGAAAGATTTAAAAATGATGTTTCTGAGGTTAGATGATGATTTTAATTCTAAAACTTCAACGAAATCATGTTAAAGTTTCTTATCAAATTGTGGATTAAGAAATGGGTCAAATGAGCATGAATTGTTAGTCTTTGAGCTTTAGTTTCTTATGGTTGATATTATTGTTTAGCTACTGCCCTAAAGGCTATATTATGATGAAAGTTGAGTAAAATGTTATAGGTGATGGAAGCTTGGTAAAAAGGGTAAGTTGGTTATGTTATTTAGCTTAATTATGAAATTCCCTTGAGTGGTATGGTCCACCTTCTTGGTGGCAGTGTTTACTTGAATTGTATGATGTGTAGTTATTAGTGCCTTGTGAATGAGGCCATGTAGGCATTTTATGTGAAGAAATATAGAAATGAAGTTACTCTTGTTAATGGGTTTTATGAAGCTTGTTATGAAAAGTATGCTAAGGATTATTCCTAAATGACTTATATGATTATGTGAACCATGTTAAAGTGTGTCATGTGATGAAAGTAAGTTGAAGCACGTATAAATGTTAATGTAAATGAAATGATGCTTATGTGAAAGGTTTGCTCACGTGTACACACATTTGAATGAATGAATGAAGCTAAGTTAAGTCAAAAGGGGAGTTTTGGGGTGAACTCTCTTCGTGAGTTGAGATGAAGTGTTTAACAGCAACCCTACTACATCCGANTGCTTATGTGAAAGGTTTGCTCACGTGTACACACACGCACTCACACTTGAATGAATGAATGAATCTAAGTTAAGTCAAAAAGGGAGTTTTGGGGTGAACTCTCTTCGTGAGTTGAGATGAAGTGTTTAACAGCAACCCTACTACATCCTAAGAGCATTCTAAGTAAGGTTGTAGAATAAACACCCTTCGTGAGTTGATATGTGGTGTTCACTAGTTATCCTTAACCAATAATTAATAATGTTGAGAATCCGTGGGAAGTTATGCCTTGAACCGAGAGTATATGAAGAAGAGGTGGTTACACTTCATGAGTTGATATGTTACATTCCAATGTACCTCTTGAGATGAGTACTTCTCATTAGTAGAAAATGAGTTACTTAGTAGCAATCTCCTTATCCCTTAACTATGCGCCTACATAGGTGTAGCTATTAGGCAAGCCATGTAAAAGCTAAGAGAACGACCTTACTCTAGGCAAGTGAGGATCCCTCATCCGATAGGGGTTAATATCGGGATTCCATGACTAGATCTCATGGTATATGTTAGTTAAGCTAACCTCCCACAAAAGTAATAAAAATGCTAAGTCTTCCAAAAGAGTGTACTATGTAGGGTAGGTAGTGGAATGGGACGCTATAGGCATTCCCGAAAGGGGAGTCTTGGTGAGTCTTTTGTGAATTTAATGAACCAAGTATCATAAAAGAACGTACTACTTAGGGTAGGTAGTGGAATGGGACGCTATCTATCAATTGCACTAAGTAGACCTTGCTAAAGGGGATTCTTGGTGTCAAGCCTTCTAAAAGAGTGTCCTACTGAGGGTAGGTGGTGGTATGGGACGCCATCTACTCATTGCACTAAGTAGGAATCCCGAAAGGGAAGTCTTAGTGTTTTTTTTTGTGTTCTTCAAATGTCTTGTCATTGGGTAGGTCTTGTTCTCTCGAGGTGAGTAAATCGAAAAGGGGTAGTCTTTAGGATCGCTTTGGTGTGTATTGAAGGAAGAATATACGTACTTCCTTCATGTCTTACCTTGGTGAGTCTTAGGATAATTCTTAGTTAGGGGAACTCCTACGGAAATGAGTTCACTTCCTCTTTGCTTGGCCTTGGAAGTTCACACCTTAGAATAGGATTAGTTCACTGTAATGTCAAAAATGAGTTCACTATGACATTTGAAGGCTTACTGTAAAATGGTCCTTTTTGGTTAAATTGTAGAAATTCTTCTCAAAGTGTTAAATGAGGATTCTTGTGTTTTTTTACTTCTATATTCATAAATGTTTTACTTAATTGGCATGAAAATGTGTTTTTACTAAAATGCCCCTTTTTGCATGTTTTTGCATAGGCCATAGTTAGTACATAGTTTTGTACTAACCCCATACTTTTCTATACTCAATAAGTATAGGTTTTGAAAGAAGGCTGAAGTCTAGAAGTAAAAGCTTGGGAAAGTTCCTCTCAAGACAAAGTGTGTCCTTATATATCCGAGGGCATAATTCCTATCTTCTTAGTTTTCTTATGTTATGACTTATTATGTATTTCTTTAAATGTAAAGGGTCGTGTCCCTAAGTCTTTTAATGTCGTCTTTAAGTTTTGCTTGTGACAATGAGATTTCTAAGTATTTATAAAAGTATTCTTTTTCATATTAAATGTCTTGAAAAGTTTTAATTCCGCACCACTTTTCATGTCTTATGTAATGAACGATAGTTAAAGGGCTTGTACAAGACCCCAAAGGGTCAAGTACACCCTGTCATGACCCAAGGGTTCTCCCTAACTTCTAGGGGTACTTTCGGGTCGTGACAAATACTAGCTAGTGGATCCACCTAGAATGCTATGTTCATGAACCTTGGCAAGTAGACCACCTTCTTTCGGTGTGGGGTTTCATGACATCAGATTCTATGTTTAGCTCACATGGTCTATTGTTGGTTAAGGCGATTGTTCCCTAAAGTAAAATGAATTAATGAAAGTAATGAAGTGAACACTAACTAGGGTGACTTAAGGGTTCTACTTAGTGCAGGTAGGGGTATGTGACTCTACTTATACATTGCACAAGTTGGCCTTTAGGGGAGTCCTAGGAGGTTGTTCTCATGCTCTTATGGTATAATTGAATTTCATATGTTTACTATACATGTTGATGATCCTATATGATGTTGGTTTCATTGATGCTATGTTATATGAAGTAGGACATTTCTTATGGTCTCTTTTCTTGTTTACTTGATTATGGGGTTATGGGGCTTCACATGAGCATTGCACTTGTAGGCTTGGGATGGAATTGTGAGTAATCATCTTATATGCTTTGATGTTATGAACTCTAGCACATGGATTGTTGTTATGACGTTATGTTAGAGTTATTCATGTTGATATGACCTTAATATGATGTTATTCATGTTGATATGACTTCATGATGATGTTGGTCTTGTATTTGATATGGAATTGTCTTAAGATTTCTATGCCTATTGACATGTATATGATATTGTATATGAATAAAAGGCTTTAAAAATGACTTAGCATGATTTTAAAGAAATGGTTCCTTTTGTGCATGTCTTCAAATGGTTTATGTTCATATATCCATACTTAGTACAAGTGGTTGTACTAACCCATATTCTTTATATTTCTACATATATGTAGGTTTGGACCATTGAAGTGTAGGAGGCCACTTTGAAGGAAGACTTGGATATTTCTCAAGTTATTGGTAGGTCCTCAATGTTCGAGGATGGTACAACTTTCTATATAGCTATGACATTGTTATTCCTAAAGACATTTGTTCATTACTTATCTTTTAAGATTATTGTTGTAAGCCTATAATGGCATATTGTACTTGTGTATGAGATTATGCCCAACTTTGTAATACTCGTTAGATGGTTTATACGTGAGACAATACATTAGACTCTTAAATGTATGTTTATGCTAAACGAGAAGCCTATGTATGATTCAATAAGAGAGGAGTCTATGTAAACTCCATATATGATATGTGAAAAGTCTAAGTATACTTCACTATGTAACACTTTTAAATTTTCCGCATTTTTGACCTATGATATGTGATGATGAATGCTAAGGGCCTATCTAAGTCCTCTTTGATGACGATGACGCCACTCACGTCTAG